>NC_057712.1:109888591-109889958 GCF_004010195.1 Chiloscyllium plagiosum | reverse complement strand
CCCCCCAATAGTCAGAGGGAAATTGAGAAACAAACTTGTAAGGAGATCTCAGCTATCCGTAAGAATAAGAGAGTAGTTTTGGTAGGGGATTTTAACTTTCCAAACATCGACTGGGATTGCCATAGTGTTAAAGGTTTAGATGGAGCGGAATTCTTAAGTTCGTACGAGAGAATTTTCTGATTCAGTATGTGGATGTACCGACTAGAGAAAGTGCAAATCTTGACCTACTCTTGGGAAATAAGGCAGGGCAGGTGAGTGAGGTGTCAGTGGGGGAGCACTTTGGGGCCAGAGACCATAATTCTATTCGTTTTAAAATAGTGATGGAAAAGGATAGACCAGATCTAAAAGTTGAAGTTCTAAATTGGAGAAAGGCCAATTTTGATGATATTAGGCAAGAACTTTCAAAAGCTGATTGGAGGCAGATGTTCGCAGGTAAAGAGACAGTTGGAAAATGGGAGGCCTTCAGAAATGAGATAACAAGAATCCAGAGAAAGTATATTTCTGTCAGGGTGAAAGGGAATGCGGGTAGGTATAGGGAATGCTGGTTGATTAAAGAAATTGAGGGTTTGGTTAAGAAAAAGAAGGAAGCACAGGATAGATAGAGTGAATCCTTAGAAGAGTATAAAGGCAGTAGGAGTATATTTAAGAGGGAAATCAAGAGGGCAAAAAGGGGACATGGAATATTTTTAACAAATAGAGTTAAGGAGAATCCAAAGGGATTTTACAAATACATTAGGGACAAAAGGGTAGCTAGGGAGAGAATAGGGTCCCTTCAAAGATCAGCAAGGCGGCCTTAGTGTGGAGCCACAGAAAATGGGGAAGATTCTAAATGAGTATTTTGCATCAGCATTTACAGTGAAAAAGGTTATGGAAGATATAGAAAGTAGCGAAATAGATGTTGACAACTTGCAAAAAGTCCATATTACAGAGGAGGAAGTGCTGGATGTCTTGAAACGGGTAAAGATGGATAAATCCCCAGGACCTGATCAGGTGTACCCGAGATCCGTGTGGGAAGCGAGAGAAGTCATTGCTGGGCCTCTTGCTGAGATATTTGTATCATCGATAGTCACAGGTGAGGAAGACTGGAGGTTGGCTAACGTGGTGCCACTGTTTAAGAAGGGTAGTATGGACAAGCCAGGGAACTATAGACCTGTGAGCCTGACGTCGGTGGTGGGCAAGTTGTTGGAGGGAATCCTGAGGGACAGGATGTACATGTATTTGGAAAGGCAAGTATTGATTTGGACTAGTCAACATGATTTTGTGCTTGGGAAATCATGTCTCACAAACTTGATTGGGTTTTTTGAAGAAGAAACAAAGAGGATTGATGAGGGCAGAGCGGTAGATGTGATCTATATGGACTTCAGTAA
>NC_057712.1:109880862-109888409 GCF_004010195.1 Chiloscyllium plagiosum | reverse complement strand
ATTCAGATAAATGCAAGATGCTGCATTTTGGGAAAGCAAATCTTAGCAGGACTTATACACTTCATGGTAAGGTGCTAGGGGGTGTTGCTGAACAGAAACCTTGGAGTGCAGGTTCATAGCTCCTTGAAAGTGGAATCGCAGGTAGACAGGATAGTGAAGAAAGCGTTTGGTCAGAGTATTGAGTACAGGAGTTGGGAGGTCATGTTGCAGCTGTACAGGACATTGGTTAGGCCACTGTTGGAATATTGCGTGCAATTCTGGTCTCCTTCCTATCGGAAAGATGTTGTGAAACGTGAAAGGGTTCAGAAAAGATTTACAAGGATGCTGCCAGGGTTGGAAGATTTGTGCTATAGGGAGAGGCTGAATAGGCTGGGGCTGTTTTCCCTGGAACGTCGGAGGCTGAGGGGTGACCTTATAGAGGTTTACAAAATTATGAGAGGCATGTACAGGATAAATAGACAAAGTCTTTTCCCTGGGTCGGGGGAGTCCAGAACGAGAGGGCATAGGTTTTGGGTGAGAGGGGAAAGATATAAAAGAGACCTAAGGGGCGGTGGAGGCTGGTACAATTGCAACATTTAAGAGGCATTTGGATGGGTATATGAATAGGAAGGGTTTGGAGTGATATGGGCCGGGTGGTGGCAGTGGGACTAGATTGGGTTGGGATATCTGGTCGGCATGGACGGGTTGGACCGAAGGGTCTGTTTTCATGCTGTACATCTCTATGACTCTATGTGACTTCAACCAGAAGGGCAATTTTCCTTGATTTCCATTTGTCTTAAAATTGCTACGGTAAAACAGATGGGTACGATTCCCGATTCTTGCATTTTCCTGAGAATATTTGAAACATGTGTTCAACAAGATGGGGAGATTGTGGCATAGTGACAGTAATGCCGCTGGGTGAGTAATCCAGAGTATCCGCCTTATGTTCTGGGACTTGAGACCAAATCCTACCATGGCAGATGGTCGAATTTATGTTTTATTAATCAAAGGATCCAGAATTGAAAACTGGTCTCAGTAATGGCAAACAAATAACCCATCTGGTTCACTAATTTACTTCAGGGAAGTAAATCTGCTGTCCTTACCTCATCTGGCTTACATGTGACTCCAGACCCACTGCAGTGCAGTTGATTCATAATTGCACTCTGAAGTAGCAGGCAAGTAGAAACAGTGAATAGAAATAGTGATTAAGTACAGAAGTTGCAAAAAGGTATGCAGTATATTGTAGAAACAAGGGTCTGAACCAGGAGCTGAAATGGCTAGCCTCTGACAATCATGAAAAGCAAAATTTGGCATAAGATACAGTTTGGCTGCTCCTTTCCCTTAAAAAATAAACAATCCCAGCAATTCTGCCATGTTCATATGATGCCATTTATCACATAATATGATCCATCTAATTGGCAGTTCTTTCTATAGGTTCACGAGCTGTTGTCCTGGCTGTTTTGGCCAGTAACTATTGTCCTTTGTTAGTTGCCCTGAGGAAGGTGGGTGATAAGCTGCCTCTTGAACTGCTGCAATCCTGGGATTGCATCCAGATAGATCCAAGGAGATCCAGGCAAGTGGGAAATATTCCATTACACTCCTGCCATGTGCCTTGTCGATGGTGAACAAGCTTTGAGGAGTCAGGTGGTGAGTTAATCACCGCAGAATTCCCAGCTTCTGACATGATCTTGTAGTCCTCATATTTATGTGGCTTGTCCAGTTCAGTTTCTATTCAATGATAGTGAACCTCAAGGATAGTAATATTGGGGGCTTCAGCAATGTTGGTACCATTGAATGTTAAGGGGTGCTCGTTGAATTCTCCCTTGCTGAAGATGGTCAGCGTTTGAAACTTGTAAATGTTGCTTGCCACATATCAGCCCAAGTCTGAATATTGTCAAGGTCTTGTTGCATTTCTGTGTCTGAGGAGTCACAAATGAAGTAGAATATTGCGCAATCATCAGCAAACAATCCCACCTTGAACCTGATGATGGAAAGAAGGTCATTGCTGAAGCAGCGTCAAATCCAATGGCAGCATCCACACCAATTATACCAGATGCTGTTTTCCACTTAATTTTATTATTTTGTTTGAACTTTTGGGACTGTGCTTGGATGCAGCACAGGAAAGTGTGAAAACCTTGATTGCCACATCCATTAGGTATTTACTCATGAGCTACTGAAAGTGCCTTCAGAAATTCTCAATAATAATGAACGTCTCTCTCTATTCCAACCTTCAATTTAATGGCAAGATGCTGTCAAAAGAGTTTTTGTCAAAACATTGTGATTTTACTAAATTCTTCCTGCCACTGTAATCATTTGATTCCTGACAATAGGACAAAGTTAGCTACTGTCCAGCATCTTTAAACAAATGTGTACTGAAGGCCACAAGATTTTTGTGTGTGCTAACTATGCCTTGAATGCACAGCTCTAATGGAAGGATATGTACACTGATGAGTATTCACAGTCTGCAAATGTATTTCAAGCACAAACTCTCTCATGTGGGTGGGTTTCTCTTCAGAGGGTCGGTGGGCAAAAGTCTATGTGTCACTGACTTGAACTTTATGTATCAATTTACCATTGGGAAACTGAAATTTCGCAGCTCACCAAATGAAATCACCCCACGTGCCACATTTTTCACGAACTTGCTACCTCGCTACGTTTTCGGCATCTAAAATACTTGATTAAATCGTTCCTGCACTACATTTTCAAAATCCTGTTAATTAATCAAAGTAATTGCCTGTGCGAGACGTTATCAACAGATTCGCCTGAAAACATCTTTCTGCAACCAAATGCGATGAATTATTCCTTAGTTTACTCCTTGTGATTCCTATTACCATTTCCTTCAATCTTCAATTGGAGTGTTATTGTGGCAACTTTGAACTAATTGACTGTATTGAGCAGATACTGCATTTCTGATGGCACAGTGGCTCAGTGGTTAGCACCAAGGTCCCAGGTTCGATTCCAGCCTTGGGCGATTGTCTGTGTGGAGTTTGCACATTCTCCCCGTGTCTGTGTTGGCTTCCTCCAGGTGCTCTGGTTTCTTCCCACAGTCCAAAGATGTGCAAGTTAGGTGAATTGGCCATGTTAAGTTGCCCATAGTGTTAGGTGCATTAGTCAGAGGGAAATGGGTCTGGGTGGGTTACTCTTCGGAAGGTTGGTGTGGACTTGTTGGGCCGAAGGGCCTGTTTCCACACCGTATAGAATCTAATCTAAATTAGGCGATGAAAAAATAGTGCCAAAGAACATTTCTTCTATATTGTAATTCTTCTTGTATACAAGGTAAGAGTCTCTATAGGTTTGAGTTTTTGTAACACTGGAAAGTTTTCCAGTTTGGCCAAAATGGACCCAATTTCAGAAGTCTCTTCCCGACCTGACAAACCATGAGTGTTGAGGTAGGCTGTACTTTCACAGAGACAGCAGCATATGTTAAAATGCATCTGTGGTCAAATCCCAATTTTGCTGGTAAGGTGTCCAAATGACAATTTGAGGGTTCTGGAACTTTCAAATGAAGTTCTAAATCTGCCAGAGTTATTCGGAGAGGCAGGGTACTCTTTTAGGTAAGTCATCTATCCCCTTGGATACGTTCCAGTTCATGTTTAGGAAGGGTATGTTGTCCTCTGGGAGCGGTCATGTGCCCTTTAGATTTGTGAAAAGTTGATCTGAATGTGCACAAAAACTACATAAACTCATTGTAGTTGTGAAGCTGATTGGAAATGTCAAGTGAACTGTCAAACTGAGAAGGCATTTAAATCAAATATACCAAAGAACTGTGGAAGCTGGAAATCTGAATCAAAAACGAAAATGATAGAGAATCTCAGCAAGTCTGGCAGCACTTGTAGCGAGTTAAATAGAGTTAATGTTTGCAGTTTAGTGAACCTTCATTGGAACTGAAAGTAACTGGGAAATTGTGGTATTCTTGCAAATGTTGGGTGGTGGGGGTTGTAGGGAAAGAATGAATATAACATATGGAGACATTGCTGAGACAGAGAAAGGAGATGCACACAAAGGGATTGCTAATGATGAGCTGGGAAGGAGATAATGCTGAATGGTTACTACAGGGAAGTGTGAATAGCTGGGAGCAACCCATAGAATCACACACATTCAGTAACGCATCCTGAAACTCACCAATGAAATTACTTACTAAGTCTTCATCTTCTTAACACATGAAAAATAAAGTATTTTATTCTTAAAGTTACACATTATTCTTGACAAAGGACTGGCAGCTTAATGTTCCAGGATACAAATGCTATAGGAAGGATAGAAAGGGAGGCAAGAGAGGAGGGGGAGTGGCATTTTTGATAAGGGATAGCATTACAGCTGTGCTGAGGGAGGATATTCCTAGAAATACATCCAGGGAAGTTATTTGGGTGGAACTGAGAAATAAGAAAGGGATGATTACCTTATTGGGATTGTATTACAGACCCCCTAATAGTCAGAGGGAAATTGAGAAACAAATTTGTAAGGAGATCTCAGCTCGCTGTAAGAATAATAGGGTGGTTATAGTCAGGGATTTTAACTTTCCAAACATAGACTGGGACTGCCATAGTGTTAAAAGTTTAGATGGAGAGGAATTTGTTAAGTGCGTACAAGAAAATTTTCTGATTCAGTATGTGGATGTACCTACTAGAGAAGGTGCAAAACCTGACCGTCTCTTGGAAAATAAGGTAGGGCAGGTGACTCAGGTGTCAGTGGGGGAGCACTTTGGGGCCAGCGACCATAATTCTATTAGTTTTAAAACAGTGATGGAAAAGAATAGACCAGATCTAAAAGTTGAAGTTCTAAATTGGAGAAAGGCCAATGTTGACGGTATTAGGCAAGAACTTTCGAAAGCTGCTTGGAGGCAGATGTTCGCAGATAAAGGATGGTTGGAAAATGAGAAGCCTTCAGAAATGAGATAACGAGAATCCAGAAAAAGTATATTCCTGTCAGGGTGAAAGGAAAGGCTGGTAGGTATAGGGAATGCTGGATGACTAAAGAAATTGAGGGTTTAGTTAAGAAAAATATGGAAGCGTATGCCAGGTACAGACCGGATAGATCGAGTGAATCCTTAGAAGAGTATAAAGGCAGTAGGAGTATACTTAAGAGGGAAATCAAGAGGGCAAAAAGGGAACATGTGATAGGTTTGGCAAAAAGAATTAAGGAGAATCCAAAGGATTTTTACAAATACATTAAGGACAAAAGGGTAACGAGGGAGAGAATAGGACCCCTCAAAGATCAGCAAGGCGGCCTTTGTGTGGAGCCGCAAAAAACGGGGAGAAACTAAATGGGTATTTTGCATCAGTATTTACTGTGGAAAAGGATATGGAAGATATAGACTGTAGGGAAATAGATGGTGACATCTTGCAAAATGTCCAGCTTACAGAGGAGGAGGTGTTGGATGTTTCAAAACGGTTAAAGGTGGACAAATCCCCAGGGCCTGATCAGGTGTACCCAAGGACTCTGTGGGTAGCTAGAGAAGTGATTGCTGGGCCTCTTGCTGAGATATTTGTATCATCGATAGTCACAGGTGAGGTGCCGGAAGACTGGAGGTTGGCAAACATGGTGCCACTGTTTAAGAAGGATGGTAAGGACAAGCCAGGGAACTATAGACCAGTGAGCCTGATGTCGGTGGTGGGCAAGTTGTTGGAGGGAATCCTGAGGGACAGGATGTACATATATTTGGAAAGGCAAGGACTGATTCGGGATAGTCAACATGGCTTTGTGCTTGGGAAATCATTTCTCACAAACTTGATTGGGTTTTTTGAAGAAGTAACAAAGAAGATTGATGAGGGCAGAGCAGTAGGTGTGATCTATCTGGACTTCAGTAAGACAAGGTTCCCCATGGGAGACTGATGAGGAAGGCTGGATCTCATGGAATACAGGGAGAGCTCACCATTTGGATACAGAACTGGCTCAAAGATAGAAGACAGAGGGTGGTGGTGGAGGGTTGTTTTTCAGACTGGAGGCCTGTGACCAGTGGAGTGCCACAAGGATCGGTGCTGGATCCTCTACATTTTGTCATTTACATAAATGATTTGGATGCGAGCATAAGAGGTACAGTTAGTAAGTTTGCAGATGACACCAAGGTTGGAGGTGTAGTGGACAGCGAAGAGGGTTACCTCAGATTACAACAGGATCTTGATCAGATGGGCCAATGGGCTGAGAAGTGGCAGATGGAGTTTAATTCAGATAAATGTG
The DNA here is from genome assembly GCF_004010195.1 of Chiloscyllium plagiosum. Lineage (NCBI taxonomy): Eukaryota > Metazoa > Chordata > Chondrichthyes > Orectolobiformes > Hemiscylliidae > Chiloscyllium > Chiloscyllium plagiosum. Next base: position 109,882,256 of record NC_057712.1, on the reverse strand, counting down.
AGGTGCTGCATTTTGGGAAAGCAAATCTTAGCAGGACTTATACACTTAATGGTAAGGTGCTAGGGAGTGTTGCTGAACAAAGAGACCTTGAAGTGCAGGTTCATAACTCCTTGAAAATGGAATCGCAGGTAGATAGGATAGTGAAGAAGGCATTTAGCATGCTTTCCTTTATTGGTCAGAGTATTGAGTACAGGAGTTGGGAGGTCATGTTGCGGCTGGACAGGACATTGGTTAGGCCACTGTTGGAATATTGCGTGCAATTCTAGTCTCCTTCCTATCAGAAAGATTTTGTGAAACTTGAAAGGGTTCAGAAAAGATTTACAAGGATGTTGCCAGGGTTGGAGGATTTGTGCAATAGGGAGAGGCTGAATAGGCTGGGGCTGTTTTCACTGGAACGTTGGAGGCTGAGGGGTGACCTTATAGAGATTTACAAAATTATGAGAGGCATGTATAGGATAAATAGACAAGGTCTTTACCTTAGGTTGGTGAGTCCAAAACGAGAGGGCATAGGTTTTGGGTGAGAGTGGAAAGATATAAAAGAGACCCAAGGGGCAACTGTTTCACGCAGAGGGTGGTACGTGCAGGGAATGAGCTGCCAGAGGAAGTGGTGGACGCTGGTACAATTGCAACATTTAAGAGGCATTTGGATGGGTATATGAATAGGAAGGGTTTGGAGTGATATGGGCCGGATGCTGGCAGGTGGGACTAGATTGGGTTGGGATATCTGGTCGGCATGGACGGGTTGGACCGAAAGGTCTGTTTCCGTGCTGTACATCTTTATGACTCTGTAATCAATCACATTACCCCCACTGTCTCCCTTCTGTTTCTAGAGGAAGTGTCCTTGGCTGGGGAGAGTTAAATAAATAGAAGCAGCCTCCAATATTATCTGCATTGATTCCTCTAGTTCACAAATTAAATAATTGGCTCACGGGTCAAAAATTTTAAAGTCAGATGAATTGTCCCCGGCACTGAGAGATATATGCTATTATTCAAGTAAAATCATGTAATCTTAATTTTTCAATTTTTGCGTAGAAATGCAAACAGCAACCCTGTGAAAAATAATTAAAGAGATTTCAACTAGAATTTGGTAAATTTATGTAAATAAGATGTAAAGTTCTGTTAGAATTAGGGAAATCTTCATTTAATTGTTTATTCTTTTAACTTATCATGTGTGCAATTTTCCCTTCTCACTTATAGCCTTGACTCTTTCAGGTTTGCGAGGCGACAGTAAGGACTGCAGATGCTGGAGTTTAGATTCAAGAGTGTTGTGCTGGAAAAGCACAGCAGGTCAGGCAGTGTCCGAGGAGCAGGATAATTTATGTTTCGGGCAAAAGTTCTTCATCAGGAATGAGGCTGGGAGCCTCAGGGCTGGAGAGATAAATGTGGAGGTTGTG
>NC_057712.1:109856671-109880844 GCF_004010195.1 Chiloscyllium plagiosum | reverse complement strand
TGCAATAGGTGGATGGAGGTGGGGTAATGGTGATAGGTTGGAAAGGAGGGTGGAGCGGATAGGTGGGAAGGAAGATGGATAGGTAGGACAGGTCATGAGGGCAGTGCTGAGCTGGAAGGTTGGAACTGGGATAAGGTGGGGAGGGGAAATGAGCAAACCTGGTGAAATTCACATTAACGCTTTGGGGTTGGAGGGTCCTGAGGCGGAAGGTGAGTCGTTCTTCCTCCAGGCACCAGGTGGTGAGGGAGCGGCGATGGAGGAGGCCCCTTTCAGGTTTGCCTCTGGTGCATTGCTCATTATATTGAGGAACCCACTCATGAGAATTGAACATAAATTACTCTTTGAGGGCATTTGCATTAGTTCTGTACCATAGAGAAAAGGCTTACATCATTTTATGACAACTAGCCTCCTAAGTTTCAAGATAATAAATCTAGCTGTAACTGGATTTGTTTCCTGTGTTGGCAAATGTCCCATCTTTGAAATCGAATCGTTGCTCTGAAGCCAATTTAGTCCATGATCAATATCTCTAGGCTGCTCATCTTTGTTTTGCCATCAACCAGACAGCATGTTATTTCATCAAAAAGGTGAACGTTGCTGGGGAAAAGATGTTGAGTTTTGATGCAACTGATTTTCCTACAGTTGCTCTTTCAAGAGATTGCCCCTTTAAATGTGAATGTGCAAGGCAGTCATCTTCATTATTTGAGGAAATGAGCTGTACACATCACACTGTCCTGAGACAGCTAGGTGAGAGATGATAGCAGCCTTTAAAACCTCAGCCAAACTATGACAGTCTACTTAATGCCAAAGTAGCCTCCCCATACCTCAAACTTAATCAGGAAAAACAAAATGATGAAGAGACATCTCAATGTTAAATAAATATTAACTGCCTTATCAATGTTCATGTCAGCATCTGAAACGTGGGCTGCACCTGTTAAATTGGCAACTGAGAAATGCTCGCTCCTTCATCAATGTAGCTGTATGGCATTTATCAGAGCTATGCCAATACGTTCCCTCTCTCTGCTAATCATTTTATATGACAACCCTTCAAAGGGGTCACTTGCTGACAGAATGGAAAATAAAGGCTTTACTTTGGTAGTTCAGTGTACATTCCTGTTTACTTCATTTTAAGAAACCGCTGTATATCGCAGCTACCCCAGAGCCTTGCCAGATGCTAAAGCAGATGGCTGATAGGCCGTGATGCTTCAAGTACTGTCTGCCACTGGTGTGCATAAAGCTAGTGATGGAGCCTCAGTGGAGAGACGGTGTTTTTTGACTGTCTAAAAGAAGGACACATCAGAACCTACCATGTGTATGTTAAATATTCATATGTGAACTTCATAGATTGATCTGATGCTCGTCCAGGTTAATGTTGTGAGCTTCAATTTTGGCACTTTCTTCTTTTCCAAAGTACATTTTCTGTATTGTCTCACGCAGAGTACAGTGCCCTCACCCTAACAGCTGATTCATTCTCACCTTTGCTCAAGTGTGCATTTCATGATTGTGAATAACCTTGGAACGATAATAGCCACTATACAACTACAAGTTATTGTTTTCTGAGTGGTCAGTGCTTGTTTAATGTGCCTGCATTTTGAGGGAACTCGACCCACTTTACTTTCCACACAGATCGAAAGAGAAAGAAAGTTGTCAACATGAGAAATCCAGCTGCATCAACTCTGATTCCTCATCTGAGGGACTAGGATTGAAACTTCCCATCAAGTCTTTCGGCCCTCCCTTGATGCCATCTACATTTATTTGTAGTGGTCAGGAAGGAGTGGGCAACGTTGGTCCTAGCTAAGGTAAGGGAAAAGGAAATGTCCAAATGTTCTGGTGCGTCAGGATGGGATAAGACAGAATTCCACTCTCTTTCCAACACTGGATAACATGCTCCATGGCTGTGAGGAACTTCACACATGATCCTGAACTTTATTAAGTACTTACACATATACACATTGCAGCAGAAGTCACTGGATTTGGAGAGGGTGGGGGGACACTTGGCGAGGATGGCTGGGCTGTGATGAAGCAAGCGGGCATCCTGACATTATTGTTTGTCCTATCCCCAGGTCAGGGACGGTGGGTTTAATTGTACCACACCACTACTGCCCAGTGAGCTCAGCTAATTGAGGAAAGGCCAATGAACAAAAATGGCAGAGCCAGTTGTGATGAATAGAACCCTCTATTCACCTTGGTCTGGAATGAACTCACAGTAACAGGCTTGCACTATATGTGAGTTAGATGTAAGGAATGTGGCACTTCTGCTGTGCCACACCCTGCCTGGCAGATCATACTCACTTCATGCCAGTAAAGGCAATTTACATAGTTACGGCCCAGTCTTATCTATTAGCTCAATCACATGCATCCACAGCTAATAGACTTTGGGAAGCCAAGATAAATGACACACTGTGGAATTTTTACACGTTATTGAATCATGGAATTGATTATTGTTGATTTACATCCAAAATCCTTCTGCCCCATCCACTCACTAACAGGCCCCACCATGGGGAAGAACAGGAGCTAAGTGCCAAATACTCAAACTGTTTTGACCTGAGCCAGTTCAGTTTCAACTGGAGGTCAGAATGGGGGGATGGGAGTAAAGGTTGGCAGTTGGGTTGAAAAGCTGGTATTTTGTAGGTATGAACATCGCAGTGCCAAAACATTTTAAAATCCCTAACCAGGGGTATAAGTGGCGTGGGCACGAGATTAAAATGGCAGATTTGGGAGGACAGAAGTAAAGAGGTTATGATAGATACTGAGATAGATAGGTAAGCAATGTTGATGTACAAATAGAAAAATTTGGTATTAACTTTGCTTCCCCCTCTATTTTCAGCATTTTCAGATATATTACGATCTGATATTCAGAAAGGGAAACTGAGATAGAACTCTGCAGTGTTAAAGAGAAAGTGTAAAGGAGATTTGAAGAGATTTTGATGGCATTAGCAAAGGAAACCCTGAAAGAGTTGAACCTTAAGGAATCTCACTGGAGCCTGTTCAATGTGCCATGTGACGCTAATATCTGAGTCACATATCTCCACGGCCCAGATGTTAGGTCAGATCCTTCAGCTATAACCAGTGTCTCAGTTGTTCACTTCTTGTTTAAACTTGTTGGTCAGAAATCAGTGCCAGTAAATCCAAGATAGAGGTTCGAACCAATACATTTTAAGTGCTTTGAATTTCACAAAGGAGGCTTCATGCATCTATTCAGAAAAGAGTTATATATATATAAAACAAAAACAGAAATTGCTGGAGAAACTCATGGTCTAGCAACATCTATGGAGAGAAAACAGGGTTAATGTTTCGAGTCTTGTGACTCATTTCCAGAACTAATGAGTCACTGGACTCAAAATGTTAGATCTGTCTTCTCTCTCTGTAGGTGTTGCTGCACCTGCTGAGTTTCTCATTCAACTTTTGTCTCAGATTTCTCATTCAAACTGCTAATTCAACTTTTGTCTCAGATTTCCAGCTTCTGTGCAGTTCTTTGTTTTATATAAATATGAGTTATCATTGTGCTTCATAATGTGTTTTCACAAGAGATGAGCAGGAATTTTATGTCTCAGAGGAAGATGAATTTGTGGAACTCTTTGCTGTCGAGGCTGGGTGATTAATTGTATCCAAAGATGTGATAGATAGATTTTTAACCCATAAGGGGATCAAGGGTAGAGTTGAAAAGTGGGGGGGGAGGTGGAGTTGAGGATTATCAACAGAGCTATGACTCATTGGATGGCAAAGTAGACTTGATGGGCTGAATGGTCTACTCTTGCTCTTAAGAAGTTCAGACGGTTTGGTTTATGTGTGTAGAAATGGAATGAGGGATGTCAGGGATTTTCAACATAACACAATAGGCTGAAAAAGGCTATCTGTTAGCAGGTGGGAGTCAGTGGCTGGTTTATCTTTATACTTGTATTTGGCACCATCAATTAAAACTCACCACATAATGAATAGTTAGCTAGATTAGAGTAGACAGCGCTCAGCTAAAATGGAACAGACTACTCTGCAGCAAACAGAAGCTATTACAAAATACTTTAAAGACTATTATCCCATACTCTGTACCGGTTCAGACCTGACAAAGTATAATGAATGATCACACCAATCAGGTTGTAAAAGAAATTATAACAGATATGTGTGCAGTAATGAGTTTGGGACAATTATAAAATAATAAAAATAATAATACTTAACAGTGACAGTCATGTCGATCACTGATGCCACTTGATGTTGGTCAAAGTTACTTGCTATCCTATATGTTTAGATCTACCCTGTGCAAGGCATAGAATCACATCTACCAGAAGCTTCCACATTTAATGAATGAAAAATAGACAGAGTGAAAGAAAGAAAGCCTGACTTGCATTTGTATAGGACATCTCATTCTCGAGTGCTTTACAATGAATATAGAACTTCTGAAGCTATTGATGTTGGGAGGTGATAGAGCAGTAGTAATGTCATTAGATTGGAAATGCAGAACTGCAAAGAGGTATGGATTGAAATCCAGCAGTAAGTTTGAATTCAATAAAGATGTGAATTTTTGAAAAGTAGTCATCTGTTTCAATTGTTTTAAATATCCACCTTGTTCACCAAAGTCCTTTAAGGAAGGAAGTCTGTCTAGCCAATATGTAATCCTAGACCGACAGCAACGTGGCTGATCCTTAACTGTCCTCTGGGCACTTAGAGGTTGAATTAGGACCAAATTGCTAGCCCCCAATTTTCCATGAGTGAATTTTAAAAAAATGTCTGTGATGAATACAATGAGGTATTGCTCATGAATACAATGCTGCTTCCCAATATCACAGCTGATATCTGCGCAGTTTGGGAAATTTCATATTTTGACTGCTTCATGTCAGGCAGGAGAGTTGAGAAGAAGGTCTAATTTGAATATGTGATATCAGTTGAATACATCTCATTGTTTTGTAGGCTCCTGACAGACAAAACTCCGTTATGAGAATACAAGTTTGCAATGATGGATCATTCGCACAGGTGGTTGCTACTGATATTTTTAATGTTATGTTATTTTCACCTAAAACTATTAAACAAAGAAATCTACAGTGCATAATGCATGTGCTTGGCTTTCTGCTGTGAACAGATAAGTGGCTTCTATGCCATTATGTTGCCAGTAAGAGGCAATGCCAGATCATTAACACTTTACCAGGTGCACAGTGATCTTTTAGAGATGGCACAGGGGCAAAATATGCCATGTTTTGGTGGATATCCACTGAATGGCAAGTAGTTCCACAAATGGTGCAGGGTAATCAGATGGAATGGGGATGGAATCGGACAGGAGAGATGCCATACGGATGTATTGGTTTCTCAAGAGGTGGGTTTGGTAAGATACAGTAGGTCTCTTGTTGAAACACTCCAAGAACCTCAACACAACTCACACTTTGCCAAAAAATACATAGCATTTAGACTAAGGTGAAAGAAGCATTGATTTTATTAAGATGTTCTCTTTTCATTTGGAGACAATTACTTTTACATTTATTTTTATTTCATTGCACATTATTCTGAGTGCACCAGACCTTTTGCAGGGTTTCAGATGAGAAAACATTTGGGAAACACATATTTCAAGGAAGGTACGAACAGGAATAAGCTAGTTCAGCCTTGAGCCTACTCTGTTAAATGATAACCAATCTATACCTCAACCATGATTTGTTCTCTACTCTTCAATACCTTTATCTAACATCTTTTGATGTTAGGTGCGGTGGCAAGGGGGCTGGGAGTTAAAAGGGAGGTGGGACTGGGGGGGAAAGATAGTTAGGAAGGTGAATGATGTTGATGATGGGCTGAATGGCCTTCTTTTACACCTTAGGGATTCTATGAGAAGCCTGCAGATGCAGCAAGCAGATAGGAAGGCAGATAATGTAATGGCCTTTATCACAAATGACATGAATATATAAATAAAGAAGTATTGCAACAATTATACAGAGCCTTGCTGTGACCTCACCTTCAATATTATGCACAGTTTTGGGTCTCCTTCTCTCAGGAAGGATACAGATACCAGATTCATTGTGATGCCAGAATTGTCTCATGACGATAGATTGAGGTTGTGGTCTGTGTTGGGACCAATGGTGAAGAAAGAAAGAGAAATGAGGCCCCGTCAACAGATTTTAGGGAGTTAGGGAGGAAATTGCAAAACAGGACTTCTCCAGATTACTCCCAGGGCTATGCAGTAGGGAGTGTAAGAATAGAAAGGTAGAGTAAAAGAATACATAGTGGAGACCTCCTGCACATTTGCATCACAAACTTCTTTTGCAAGAAAAATTAGAGATGGGCAATAAATGCTGACTTCACCAGCAACACAAACACAGCATATACAATTAAAACCAACAGGTGGACCTTTCCCTTTGTTTGAGGCTTCGGCGGTGACTAACTCACTGCACTCCCACCCCATGTAGAGAAACCTCACTGCGTTGTCTGTCTATTAGCTCATTAAGAGCTGACATTGTGAGCTTCCCTGAGTTTCTCAGCAAATCACAGGCCTCCACACTGGTAAGCCAGGTCACCAGAATCAGAGGCCAGTAGCTTCTGGGTCCTAAAGTCTTCCATTCAGGTACTGCTCAGACTGGGTCCATTGGAGCCTCCCTGACCAAGCAGGTGAATCACTCCACTTCCCAAGTCAGGAAACTAGCTACCTTCCTCTTCTGCCAGGCAGGCAGATGGTCAGGGAGGTGGTGTGTTGAGGCTCTTAATCGGCCACTAGCTGACTGCTCGAGGGCCATAACTGGTGATGGACTGAGAAGGTTGTCCATGGATTTTGTTACCCATTGCTTAATTAATTAATTACTGAAAAGGTGGAGGAATGGGTGAGAGAGAGTCACCCCTGGATTTCCCCTTCTCGTCAACTCTTTTGCCACCTCCTGGGAGAGGAAAATTGCTCCCAAAGTATGCTTGGTTGTGGAGTGTTTGGGATTTCCTCATGTCAATAGAGGTGCTTAATAAATGCAAGTTCTTTCTTCCCTTTCCAAAATTGATTTCCATTGCTTGGGTTTCAGAATATCTGAAACCCAAGCAATGCTGGACTGCTTGTAACTTTGTACCCATTTGGACGCAAAGCTAAATGTTGTCACTGAGAAACCCTCAGTTAACCTTTTCGTATTGCCTTTCTCTGGACTACAGTCTGCTAACCCTAAACTGTACCAGTGACACATCAAACCACAGAAACAATCATTTTCTTATGTCTGTGCTGTCTAAAGTAGGATGTCCAAACTTTCACTGTGGACCCAGGACCATTGAAGTCCAAAGTCCTGTCCCCAGCCCTGACTGTCTCAATTAAGCTGTTTCCACACTGTAATCTAATCTAAATCTAAATCTAATCTAAATCTAAATCAAACAGCTACAGCAAAGTGAAAAAAGAAAATGAAGACATTCAAGTCTAACACGCCAACATTACGCAACACCAGGTTATGTCTCAATTAAGCTCTAACAATCTTGGACTGTGGCCGTCAAATAGTGATTGGGCTCTTTAGCACGTGTTATGGATCTAACACCTGCTTTACAAACAAAAAAAAACAAATTGCCGGAAAAGGTCTCCAGGTCTGGCAGTATCTCTAGAGAGAAATCAGAGTTAACGTTTAAAGTTGACCTGAAACACTAACTCTGATATCTCTCTACAAATGTTGCCAGACCTGCTGAGCTTTTCCAGCAATTTCTGTCTTTGTTTTTGATTTACAGCATCGGCAGTTCTTTCGTTTTTTTACCTGTTTCACCTTGTCTGTTTTTCTTACCTTCACTGATATAGTTTTGTTTTTATTTGTTCACAGGATGTGGGAGTTGCTGGCCGGGTCAGGAGTGATTGGTTGTGGAGTACACAATTGTAAGGCACAGAATTTATAGCAAAAATTTACAGTGTGATGTAACTGAAATTATACATTGAAAAATACCTTGATTGTCTGTTGAATCTTTCATCTGTTTGAATACTATGATAGTTTCACTTCTTTCATGTGTAAATCACAAAACCTTTTTTTAAAAGTTGCATTCTCAGGTTAACTGTAACAATTGATGTTAGCTAGACAATATGTTGAAGGTGTTAGCCCCCTTTGTTCTCTGTCTATGCCATGATGTTTAGATTGATTCTAATCTAAAAAGTGAGATAACAAAGTTTTACATGAATTCAAGCAGTTTTTGAGCAAAGTATAATGTAACTCTGCAGTACAAATTCACCCTGCAAAATATATATGCGCATGTGGATCTTTGTGTCTGTCTGTGTGTGTATCTGTCTGGTTTGGGGGTTGTGAGTGTGAGAGAGAGTGTATGCATGTGTGTTGTGAGTGTAGAGTGTCTTAAGTCTGTAAGGGGATGCATGTGCAAATGTGTGTGTGTGAGTCTGGAGTGGGGGGTTGTGAGTATCTGTGAGCGAGAGTGTATATGTGTGTGCATGAGTATAGAGTGGTCTACGTCTCTGAGAGGATGTATGTGTGAGTGTGCATGTGTGTGTCTGTGTGTGTGTCTGTGTATATGTGTGTCTGTGCGTATGTGTGTGTATAGGAGTGCCTGTGTATGTGTATATATGTGTGTGTGTGTAGGAGTGTCTGTGTGTGTGTATAGTGCATTGGTGGTCACCTGTAGTGTGACATGAACCCAAAGTGGCCGAGCACAGAAGCTGATAGCTAAATTCCATACCCATGGGGAGGACCTCAACTGGGACTTTGGGTTCATGTCACACTACAGGTGACCACCATTGCACTATACACACACACACAGGCCTACACAGGCACAGACAGACAGACAGACACACACACAAAGACACATGTTAATGTGTCAGGATGAGTGACCCTTTCTCAGAGGTGCTGTTCAATGTCTCTGTTGGGTCGATGATTTTCAATTAATGTTGAGCTGCTTCTTCACCTTGAATCTAGAAGATTTCACCCTCTGTTGTAGCAATCGTTACCTTCTTGATAGGGAGCACTACTCTTTACAGTATGTGAGTGATTTTCTTGCTTACATGTCACATCAAGATTGTATCTCTATAACTAGAGTAATGTTCTTTGTGGACTCTTTGCAGCAGATTGTGGTAGCTTAAGGGAAATGCTTTGAAATGGCTTTTGATTGGACTCAACTGTCATTTTGTCTCTTCCAATTTGGAATGGATACAAATGTTCACAAGCAAAGGCACTTTATCTAAATCTGAACACAATGTCTTTCTAATTGTGTTAATGCCCTGAATGCAATGAAGACTGTTGTCTTTGCAAGTTATAGTTAAATTCCTTTGATACCTGGCACAAAGTGATGAGATCTCTTCAGAGACTTATTTAGACCCTTTGATTCAATGCATCCTCTCAGCTTCCCTGGTTGTTCACTGCTGTCAGGCTGTTAATTTTTTGGTAGGAGTTGTTATTATTACTTTATTTTCCAGTTCTTCTGCTTTTTTTTGGCAGTCTTTTGGTCTGGCTTAAGGGAAGATCTTCTGAGGTCTTCTCTAGGAAGACATCTTAATCTTGTGAATACCTTGTTGTATCCTTCTAAAACCTAATCCTTGGTGAGTGGTTTGGAATGCTGCAAGATGTTACAAATCTCCTCAGGTAGGTTGAGGGTTACCAGTCCAAGCTTTCAACTTAGATGGACTGAAACGAGTGGCTTTTGTTTGTTTCAGATTTCTGGAGTGTTTTCTTTTTATTATCCTGCTTTCCCAAAGCCTGTCCACCATCTACAAGGCACAAGTCGGGAGTGTGATTGATTACTCCCTACTTGCCTGGTGGGTGCAACTCCAACAACACTCAAGAAGATTGACTCCATCCAGGACAAAGTAACCTACTTGATTGGCACCAAATGTAATATTTGATGCCTTCACTGGTAACACAACAGTGTGTACTATCAATAAAATGTGCATCAGCAATTTGTCACAGTTCCCAAAGATAGCAACATCCAAACTCGCAACCTCTACCACGCAGAATAACAAGGGTAGCATACCCATGGGAGCACTACCATCTGCAGATTTTCCCTCCAAGATTCACACCATGCTGACTTGGAGCTATGTCGGATTTCCATCACTGTCAAAATCTGTGAACTCCCTTCTTATCATCTAATCATCCCCAAGGACTTAAGACATTCAAGAGAGCAGCTTGCCCGCACCTTCTCCAGTGCGATTAGGAACGGTCAATAGATGTTGGCCGAGCCAGCAATGCCCTCATCCCACGTCCTGGCTGCCACCTCTCTCCGAAGGTCAACATCGTCAAGAAAATCCAATGCAGATTACTTGCACCAGCTCAGCATTCTACAAATTACAGCGAGGAGTGCTTGACAACAGAAACCTTCAGAGGTCAACAAACGTCCCTGTGTACAGACCAGTTTCTGTCACCACCTCCTGTTCTGCGGTAAGATCTAGACTGTGAATCAGTGATGCATAAGAACGCTCGAGAAATCCTATCAGTAATGTCTCTGCTACAACCTCGTGATTCAATAGGTGGACCATCAAGCACACACTATCTTCCTTCTTGAAGTTATCTTCACAAGTATTGAGGCAAAATTGTTGCAAATTCAACGCAATGGATTGAGCTCTATGTCTGCATGGCTAAAAATCTTGTTTTCAAATTCCAAAATTTCTATCAGAAGACAAAGAAAACATTTCAAAGACAGAAAGTGCTATAGAATCTCAACAGGTCTGGTTTCATCTGTGGAGACAGGAACAAGGTTAAGGTTTTGAGTGCCAAAGTGATTCTTGTTTGGATCTTTACTTTCTGATTTTAATTCAGATCTCAGCATCTGAAGAACTTTACTTTGACTTCAAAGACGCTCTGATGCGGTCTCTGAAGAGCAGCAACATTGATATTAATGACTGGGAAGAGCCTGCTGCTAACTGTCCCAGATGGTGACTACCTATCCATCAAGCTATATTACATTTCAAGTTCCAGAGCTATAATGATGAGGTAGAGGAATGACAGCATGCAAAAGGAAACAAGCCCAGCTCTTTGGATCGCACCATCTCATGCTGCATATACTCCAAGATCTGCGGTCAAAAATTGATGTGTTCAATCTCCCTGCAGATTCACATCAGCCTGAAAAGACATACACTTAAAAGTGAGAGAGAGCAAATGTTGATGCTACTGAAGGAGGGCATTCAGCCCATCGTGCCTAAGTCAGCTCTTTTGTAAAGCTGCTGGACTGCTTCCATTGCCCTGCACTTTTCCAACAAGTTTTTGCGAAGTTTCTGTTTGGATATTTATCCAATCCTTTTTTGAATATTACCATTGACTCAGGGCTCTTGTGGCACAGTGGTAGTGTCCCTATCTCTGAGCCAGGAGGCTCAGGTAAAGTCCCACCTGCTCTGGAGTGTATCATAATGTTTCCAAACAGCTTGATTAGAAAATAAATGTTTTTTTCCACCTCCCATTCAGGTAGTGTTTTCAGAGCACAACTCAATCCATACAGAAACTTTTCTACATGTTCTCTCTTGATCTATTCCCAAAACTCTATTGGAAATAGTTTTTCATTATTTACTCACCCTATGCTGTGTTTTAAACAGTTCTACCAAAGCATGTTTTAATTTACTCTGTTCTCAGGAGAACAACCAGTCCCAGTATTCTTCCACCTCTTACACCCTATCCCTTAGCTAAATTCCTCTTACTGATACAAAGAATCTTTTGTGCATCAAAGTTGTCAAGATAAAAGCTGTGGCTGATGAATGGCAGAAAAAAACCCTTTATGTGCAACTGTTGTTCATAAATTCTTTATTAAGCCTTTGCATTTTAGAGATCAACTTTTGCCAATCTTTATAGTAAAATAAATGTTGGAAAGAAGAGTTCTCAGTGGTGCATATTCTATTCTGATTTGGAAATGGCAGAAAACCTTTGTGAGAAAGTGTCAGTCAGAGTCAGAGAATCATAAAGATGTACAGCACAGACACAGACCCTTCGGTCCAACTTGTCCATACCGACCAGATATCCCAACCCAAACTAGTCCCACTTTTCAGCACCCAACCATATCTCTCCAAACCCTTCCTGTTCATATGTCCATCCAGATGCCTTTTAAATGTTACAGTTGTACTAGCCTCCACCACTTCCTCTGGCAAATTATTCCTCAACACGCACCATCCTCTGCGTGAAAAATTTACCCCCTAGATCTCATTTATATCTTTTCCCTCTCACCCTAAACCTATGCCCTCACGTTCTGGACTCTCGCACTCCAGGGAAAAGACCCTGTCCAAATCCTTCATGATTTTATAAACCTCGATAGCGTTACCCCTCAGCCTCTGACGCTCGAGGGGAAACAGCCCCAGCCTGTTCAGCCTCTCCCTATAGCTCAAATCCTCCAACCCTGGCAACCTCCTTGTAAATCTTTTCTGAACCCTTTCAAGTTTCACAACATCTTTCTGATAGGAAGGAGACCAGAATAGCACACAATATTCCAAAAGTGGCCTAACCACTTTCCTGTACAGCTGCAACATGACCTCCCAACTCCTATACTCAATGCTCTGTCCAATAAAGGTAAGCATTGACTCTGTCCAATAAATGCCTTCTTCATTATCCTATCTACCTGCGACTCCACTTTCAAGGAGCTATGAACCTGCACTCCAAGGTCTCTTTGTTCAGCAACACTCCCTAGGACCTTACCATTAAGTGTAACCATCTACTGGTTTCTTTGCCCTAATTTTATGACATTGGTCATGGTAGGTAGGGACTGGGGAATACAACAAACATCTGAACTGCCTGATTATTGTGAAGGCCTCTACTGACAGAAACTCAAGCTTAAGCTCAAGATAAGCTCATGCAGTAATCTTGCACTGATACAACACATTCTAAAGATCAATCTAGATTTCAAGAGTAGGCTTGATTTTAGAATAATCACTGGAAATACATCGTCTGCAGATTTTTGATTTGTTTCATTCAAGCTATCAAATTCACAAATTTGCTCTCTCTCCTTCGCACATACTGTTTTTCTTGGTTTCCAGGCTTTTCTTTCTCTCTTTTTTCTGTGGTAACACTCTCTGATTTGAAATGGCCATCATCTGACACTTGCAATCGAAAGGTTTCTTGCCTTTTGTCAGCCTAAGCCCTGAAATTGTCCAGGTCTTGTTGCTTATGGACAGAGACTGCTTCAATATCTGAGGAGTCGTGGATAGTGCTGAATATAGTGCAAACATCGGTAAACATCCTCACATCTGACCTCATCATTGATGAAGCAGCTGAAAGTAGTTGGTTGGATCTAGGGCACTACCATGAGGACGTCCTGCAGAGACATCATGGAGCTGAGATGACTTACCTCTGAAAATCACAATTGTCTTTGCACTGGAGAGTTATCCCACAGATTACCATTGAGTTTAGTTTTGCTGGGGCTTCATTGTGCCACATTTGGTCAAATACAGCCTTGATGTCAATGGCAAACACTCTCACTTCCTCTCTCAAGTTCGATTTTGAATTATCCTTGATAATTCTCTTCCATGATGAAAGCCAATCACAAATCTCTGAAAGGAAACATAGTGAGAAGCTGATATGACTGTAATTTCTGTGTGTGTGTGTGTAATAATAGTACATCGATACAAAATTGTGAGGACGAGGTTCTGCATCCAATGTGTGTGCCATGCCAATATCTCTTTTAGTGCACTTAGTCTCAAGAATAGGAAATCCAGTGTGAACACATTTTAAAAAAAATCCCTATAGACTGCGTGGCTAGCTCTTCTGTAAATCCTTTAATGCCACTTTAGGTAATGTTTCCTCTTGAACCTCGCTTTTTCCTAGGTATTGGCTGACTGGCAGCAATGGCTAGCTGTTGTGTTCCTCGTGAAGCCACTTTGACCTACAGTAACTCTCATTACCTCCAGTGTGACTTCAGAAGGCAGCCTGATCTCTTCTGCCTTGGAGAGCTGGCTCACAGCAAGAGGCTCATGGGAAGGTCTACAAATGCCACCTTCCTGAGATAACATATCATCCAGAGTATCTATTCCAGATAGACTGTGTTTATGGGAAATGCCAACGCTAGGTGAAACAACAAAAACACACATGCAGAATGAAGCATAGTAGTGTGGAATCATCTAGCAATTAATTTCATTCAGTCTTACTTCAAATTAAAACTGTCCTACAGAACAGTACATATTAGCCCCAAGCCAAGCACCATATAGCATTTGCTAGAAATTTGTAGGGAGAAAGTGTGAAACTGGGTCATCCAAGTCTGTTGGCATTCCTTGATCTTGAAAGTGACTATTTTGTGACTCCTCAGATATTGAAGTAGCCCTTGCCAAATTTAGCAGACCAGGACAATATCCAGGCTTGGACTGACAAGTGGCAAGTAATTTCCATGCCATTCAAGGGCCACGCAAGTGCCACACGATGACCATCTTCAACGTGAAAGAATCTAAAAAACATCCCTTGACATTCAATGTTATTACCATTGCTAATCCCCGCTAATAACATCTTGATGGTTATCATTGACTATAAACTGAACTGGATGAGCAATATAAGTACTGTGGCTACCAGAGTAGGTCAATGTTTGGGAATCTTGCAGTCAATGACTCTCCTTCTGACTCCCTAAAGCCTGTCCAGCATTTACAAGGCATAAGTCAGGACTGTCATGGAATATTCCCCATTTGCCTGGATGAGCACAGCTCCAGCAACAATAAAGAAGTTTGACACCATCCAGGATAAAGCGATCTGCTTGATTAGTAACATACCCACAAATGTTCACTCACTCTATTATTGATGCTCAGTAGCAGCAGCGTGTACTACCTACAAGATGCACTGTATAAATTCATCAAGGCTCCTTAAACAGTACTTCCCAAACCTGCGGACAGTTCTTTCTTGAAGGACAAGGGCAGCAGATATATGGGATCACCATCACCTGCAAATTCCCCTCCAAACCACTCTCCATCCTAACATGGAAATAAATCACCATTTGGGCAAAGTCGCTTGGTCAAAATCTTGGAACCCTCTCCCTGTTGTGGTGCACCTACATCAATTGATCCACAGCATTTCAAACCATGCCCTACTCAAGGCCAACTAGGGAGGGCAGGAAATGCTGGCCCAGCCAGTGACACCCACATCCTGTGTCTTAATGAAAAAAAACTCAGCAATGTTTCTCCTCAGTTAAACTTCACTTAAATGGACATAGAGATCATTTTGATTTGCCATTTTGAAAGTGAAGTAAACAACAACTCCAGCTAGGAATTGGAACCTGTTAATGTAGGAAAATGTGATATTAACACGGTGCTTGGAAGAATAAAAGAGCTGAATATTATTTAAATGAAGAAAGACAGCAGAAAGCTACAGTACAGATGGATTTGGGAATATAGCATCCAATTTCAGTGGGTAATAGGGAGGGCAGTTGGGATGTTGTCCTTTATTTCAAAGGGAATGCAGTATAACTCAGGAAGATCTCACTAAAACTATATAAGGCACTAGTCAGAGCATATCTGGAATACAGTGAACAGTTTGGGTTCAGTTATCTTAGGAAAGATATCCTGTCCTGAGAGACAGTCCAGAGAATGTTCACTAGGCTCATTCCAGGGAGGAAGAGGTTAGGCGTGAAGTCATTCGAGTTTAGATGAATAAGATGAGACTTTATTGAAACGAGTAAGATTCTTAGGGACTTGACAGGGCAGTTGTGGAGAGCTATTCCCATTTCAATAGCACAGACAGATTCCTGCACTTTCAGTGTCACACAGTGACAGAGAGGGAATAATTCCAAGTTGAGCAATTGCCTCTTATACATTTATTCTTGTTCTTTAGTGAAATCTTTATGCTTCCATTACACTATTAGCAGAGATACAGAGTTAGTGTTGAAAATTTATGAGCAGTTTAACACAGTCAATTTCCTTCACATGCCAGCAGTCCTGTGGTTAATGAGAGTTGTTTGCATCCCCAATTAATAGTGATGTAGAAGAATGCTTCAATAACCAAAATGAAGAATTACCGAAATAAATGAGTATCATTAAGGTTTCCTAAATACCTCCCACTCTATCCAGGTTAAAGAACATTATATTTTCATCATTATGGAGAGGCAATACTGATCTGTTAATCCAGAGACCTAGGTAATGTTCCGAGGACCTGGGGCTGTATCCCGCCATGGTTAAATTTGAATTTAATAAAAGTCTGGAATTAAGAGTCTATTAATGACCATGAATCCATTGTCAATTATTGGAGAAGCCCATTTGTTTCACTGATATCCTTTACAGAAGGAAACTGCCATCCTCACATCCTCTGGTCTACATGTGATCCACAGCAATGCAATTGACTCTTAACTACCCTCTGGGCAATTAGGGATGGGCAATAAATGATTGCCCAGACAGTGTCACCTTGGTCCCATGAGTGATGTTTTAAAAATCTGCAAGCATTTTCCTTGCAAGAACCAATAAACTTTTCAGTTCTATAATTGGTTCTCTTCCATGGGAGTTCTTGTTTCCTGGGATTGCAATCAGCCTCTGGACAGTTGCTGAAAGCAATTTGTCTGCTTTGCAGAACAATCCATGAAATCAAGAATATTTCTCCATCATGTTGTCCCCAATGCTTTCTGATCACATGATACTGACCGATTTGCCGGGACATCCCCGAGGTGCTGAAGTGCATTAATTTAGCCAGAAATTGATTTGTGTGGCATTTCAGAACACCGTCACTAGTGGATCAGGCTCTGTCCTGTGCTGAAGTGTAGGTTTCATTTTATTTATGACCAAGCTTTTCTCAATGCTGCAGACCAGTGATTGCAATGCTGAATTCATTTATAAAAGTCAAGGGGCTCCTTTCTAAGCACAAGGCTAATTTCAAGCTACACGTAGCATGCATCTAGTTTACTACTTGGAAATTTACGCTTAAAACTTGGAAAGTTCTGACCATTGAGTCAGGGCTGGCCAACATTGTGCAGCACAAGTCCAGATCCACACACTACAGCTAGTGGGTGCCATCTTTCAAAATATCAACTCTCCCACATGAAAAAGACACAAAACCACATGGAAAAATGTGCCTCCTACTCACCCAAAAATATCTTTCTCACAGCCAATTGCATACATATGTAACACCTTTGCTAAAATTGACTGACTGGTTGTTTGTTGCTTCCTTTTGTCAAATCCTCACTGTCTCACTGCCTTGAGTGATGTACTCCTTGTCATAGTGTGCCATTCCTTGATGAAGGGCTTTTGCCCGAAACGTCGATTTTACTGCTCCTCGGATGCTGCCTGAACTGCTGTGCTCTTCCAGCACCACTAATCCAGATACTCCTTGTCATTTGCTGTCCTTAGAACAACATGAGAAATAAGAAATAGACTCCTTGAGTTTGCTCCACTGTTCAACAAGATGATGGCTGATCTGACTGGCTTTAGTTCCACTTTCCTGCTTTCACCCGATAATAGTCGACTCCCTTTTAGACCAAAAATCTGTCTAACGCAGCCTTGAATATTCAGTGGGGCAGGTTCTGCTGCTGCCTGAAGCAGTGAATTCCAAAGCTTAAGGAACCTCAGAGAGGAGAAATTCTTCTTTATCTCAGTCAGAAATGGGAAAACCTTATTTTAAAACTAGGCACCCTTATTGCACAATAACTCAAAAAAGGAAAAGCACTCATGGTCTGCCTTGTCAAATTGCCTCAGGTTCTTACATATTTTAACCTCACCTGCCTATCTTATAAACTGAATGAAGACAGGCCCAAACTCCTCAACCTCTCCAAATGAAACAACAGATTCATCCCAGCAATAGTGAATCTTGTCTGAACTACAAGTATATCCCTCCTTAAGTAAGGAGATCAAAACTATGCAAAGTATTCTGGGTTTAAGCTTATCAATGTCTTGTACAATTGTGACAAAATTTCCTATAGTATTCTCTACCTGCCTTGGAATAAAGCCTAACATCTTATTTGCCTTCTGAATTAGTTGTTGCATCCCAACTTTTTTGGGATTTGTGCACCAGGACAGCCAAATCTCTCTGCACCATACCATTATGCAATCTCTCTCTTTTTAAATAATCTTCCACTTTTATGTCCTTCTCTGACTATTATCCACATTATACTCTATCAACCATTTTTTTTATCCATTCACTTCTCTCTCTGTATATACCTACCATTGTATTCTTGGTATGTTTAGCAATAATGCACTTGGTCCCTTCCTCAAATTCATGAATATAGACTGTAAATAGTTGATTCCCAGCAAACACAGATTACAATTTGCAGACGTCAAAATTATCCATTTATCTCTACATTCTGTTTCCTATTTGTTTGTCAATCCTCAATCCATGATGCTGTAATGCCTCTAGCTTCATGAGTTCTTGCCTTGTGCAGTACCCTTTATTTGGCACTATATTGAATGTCTTTTGCAAATCCATTTTTGGATGAGGCCGAAGATAACAGGAACTGACAGGAACTGATAAGCTTAACAATGGGCTATTATGTGAATGGAACTACACTGAGTCAGTCAGGTCTGCTAAGAGTTAAAACTGCAGGAAATCAGGAATTGCTGTCTCTACCAGATAAGGCATACATTTGGACAAAACATTAGATTAGATCCCCCAAAAGTGTGGAAACAGACCCTTTGGTGCAACAAGTCCATACCACCCCTCCAAAGAGCAATCCACCCAGACCCATTTCTCTCTGACTAATGCACCTCACACTATGAATGATTTAGTATGGCCAATTCACCTACACATCTTTGGATTGTGGGAGGAAACCCACACAGACACAGGAAGAATGTGCAAACTCCACACAGACAGCTGTCCAAGGCTGGAATAGAAGCCGGGATGCTGGTGCTGTGAGGCAGCAGTGCTAACCACTAAGCCACCATTCAACCAATGAGGGATGGCTCACGTGCATGGATATGTCCAAATAAGTCATGCACTTGCCCAAAATGTTCAGGATTGGTCACGTGGATGCATAATTCCAAATAAGGCACACACTTGGCAGAGAGGCTTGTGTATAAAGAGACTGAAGGAATCCCTTTGTTCAGCAACACTTTGAAGATTCACATTGTGCAAGCAGCTTATGTCAGGAGATGTGGTGAAGATGTTGAACAGAGTTTCAGCCTGGCCAATTGCAAACTCTCCTGGGTTTAGTTGCAGAAATCAGGGTAGTGAAGGACAGTAATTGAGATATTTCTAGTAGTTAAAAGTGTGTGTTATCATTTAAGAATTTAATAAATGAATTGTGGCTTTATAGAGCTCTAAGTCTCTCTGTTGTATCCTCATCTATGTGTGTATTATTGTCTCTCAGACATGGCCAATACTATATAGACCCAGCTTGTCATGTTCTCAAAGAAGTTTAATAACTTTATTAAGCACCATTTCCCTTTCACAAAATCATGTTGACTCTGCTTGATTATGTTAAGATTTAGTTTATGGTTATATTCTCTTCCATTCAGTTTTTCTCTCCCTTCCACCTTCTGATTTATGAAAGTTTACTAGAATTTTTGTTGCATATTCCATACTGAAGTCAGCCATAATGTTTTTGTACATTTCATCCATTGTTTCCTTATTATCAACTATAAACACCTCATTCACTTTCTCTTGAGGACAAACATTCATGTTACTTCCTCTTTACATTGTTAAATACCTGTAGAAACTCTTTCTACCCATTTTTACATTCCTTGCTAGCTTCCTTTGATTCTCATAGTTTTTCCACCTGATTAACCTTTTGCTCAGTGTTGCTTATTGGATCAGCAATGGCAAGGTCCATCATTTCGCTCACAATTGGGAGTAGACTGATGCTTTTCTGAGGAGTGCAGAATCTAGAAAATATTCTGCTTTGATGGCTTTCTTTACCTTTATGTTTGCAGTATTCGGAGTGTTTCTGAGCTTTTCTAATCTTCTTTTGCTTTTCTAATATACTTTGCATTATTAGCTCTACATTTCTCATTCACCTTTTCAAGTCATACTTTACATTAAATTCATTAGTCATGCAAGGAATTCAAGTAGTTGCTGCAGCAAAT
Source organism: Chiloscyllium plagiosum (assembly GCF_004010195.1). Taxonomy (NCBI): domain Eukaryota; kingdom Metazoa; phylum Chordata; class Chondrichthyes; order Orectolobiformes; family Hemiscylliidae; genus Chiloscyllium; species Chiloscyllium plagiosum. Next base: position 109,861,040 of record NC_057712.1, on the reverse strand, counting down.
CTTGCCTTATATGAAAATATCCAAATGTCAACCTTGTACAATTTTTCATTGGCCACTTCCCCTTTCTCGGTTAGCGCAGCTCATTTCCTTCCTTTTTTGTGGAAATTGGCTTTTACAGGATCAGCACCATTATTTGTACTTGTGTAATATTTCAATTTATATATCAAACATAATTATGCTAACTAATCATTTCCTATACTGTTCCAAATTACCAATTTGACATCATTTCTGGAGCTAGATCTTTAATTGTTAAATGAAAACAAACTGATCCAAATAAACTATGTTAACATCAGTGTGGAAACTCTGCATTTTCACTATCAATTTCAATACTCCCATTCCAATCCATTGCTGGATAGTTAACATCTCCTATTATGGGACCCTTTTTGTTTCATTACATGTCTCACCCTCTTTTTGCCATTTTGCCTGCCTTCAATGGTGTGGTCCCAATTGAACACAGTCCCTTTTATATGCTGAAAACCTAAACATATTCATTTTTCATATGTAATCTAGTTTTGTAATGGACTCTTTATTTTACGTACCTTCCTTCTCTATCCTTTTGCAAACTTCATAACTAGAAGCATTTAATTATTTCCCAACCCTGTGCCTCTGGTCACAGTATTTGCCACAGCATGAAACATTGGCACTCCACCTTTTTAAATCTACTTTCCAGGTTGTGTGGTCCACAGGGCACCTATCAGAAATGATTAATTAGTTGAATTCAGGTCAGCCTAGGCTCTTCAAAATCTGGACTGACAAAAAGAGGGAGAAAAATTGATGGTTCACTGTCAAGTTTCCCACAGGATTAGAATGTAAAACTAGTGGTCAGGCTGTGCATGTGGAATATACTCCAGCAATTACTTATTATATTCAGGAGAAAGGGAGGACAGAAAAGAAAAAAAATTATAAACGAAGAGGATTTCCTCCTTGTTAAGCTGAGTAAGTGTGAAACAGAGTCTGACTTTTCTACAATTATTAGGCACCTTGACAATGTGCCCTATTTCCAGAGAGATGAATACATGTATGGACTGTTTTCTGGCTACAGCTGATTCTATACATAGTAGGTTGCATTGACAACAAACAGGAATTTAGAGCAGACATCAGACTGAGGTGAGCTTGTGGTTTTCAAAAAATGGGTCAGCACATTTGCATCCTGTCTTAGATCATTGTTCGCAGATTAATCCAGACCATGTTTGGGTGTTATTTGATAGAAATTCAACAGATTTGTTTTTCTACTGTACTATAAGGATTAATCTCTCAGGCTATGTTCATTGGGAGTAATTAGTTAAGGATTAAGGTTGATGACATTCGATGTGAAGATCTGTCATGTTGCCTGCCATCTCAACATGGAAGTGTTCAGCACACGTAAGCAGCAGACATTGTATTGCCAGCTATCCGATTAATGGAGAAGTTTACGACTGACAACTAACGTACTTTTGGATTTATAAAGATGTTAGATGCACATCATGGGGAAGCTTTATGAGCTTTCATGATAATGTATTATTTATTTTTGACAGCATGAATTGTATTCTCAAAGGTATCAACCTTTGAGAATGTTGGTGCTGAATCTTATTTTCTCAGTATCTTCCTTGAATACAGACCTTTACAATGACTAACTATGGGCTCAATAGGCTGCACAACCTTCAATGTTTCAATATTGAAGTGATCTCCACCTCAGATAATTGTAGAGTGACTCCTCTTGCTGTCTATGTAATGGACATAATGTTCTACCACTGGCTATGTTGAAAACAATGATCAATTAACTGAACATATTTAAAGTCATCTACAAAAATATCTTTGAAGTAACAAGGGTTCAACAGATAGACCCATGAATGTTCAAGTAAACTCTTGACAATGGTTAGATTCATGCCAATTATTCACCTTTCAATGGCCAGTGACAGCAAATTATCCATAATTAAGTTGTAAAGATTGGCTTGTGAGGCCCAGACTGATTTTCTTAACCCAATCTCTAATTATCTCCCCCAACCCATCCAGGATGGCTACCAATTTCTCCTTGCTGTACTAGTGGTTGTGAATGTTTGGAATTTTCAACCCAATGGGATGCAAATCTTCCATCATTGAATATATTTAAGGCTGGAATAGAATGATTGTTATGGTCTCTTGGGGAATGAAGGGATGGGGGAAGCAAGTTGGAAAGTATGGTTGAAGTGAAAGACCAACGATGATTGTACTGAATATGAACTAGTCTCAATGGACCACATGGTCAACTCCTGCACATATCTCTTGTGTTCTTACAGCCCTAAGATCCGTATAGAGCTAAACAGTTTACCTTTATTGCATGTAGGTGATGAGTGGGTTTCAGCTAGCTCCTCAAATTTTCTTCTCCCTGCGACTAGAACTGCCATCTGGTAAGTGTCCTACTTCACTCAGTATCCTACCTGGAAGGAGAAGTCCTAGTATTGTTCTTGAATAGTCCATTTGCATATGTGTTAAAGGCTTTGGTTAAGAGAGGCCTTCAATATAGGAAAGTTCACTCTTTGGGGTACTTTTCACCTTTAATTTTAACTCCTGTCTCTTCCTGTGTCCTTTTATAGTACCTCACATTTCCCTCAGGAGCAATAGATCATGCAGGAGCCTGGTCCATCCCTTAGACATTAGATGAAGTGTAAATGTATGAATTTTTACCTACAATATATTCCACAAATATATAAAGCTACATGTCACAGATTTATTAAGCATACAATCATTATATGTAAATTTTACAGCAGTATGTACAACAAAATCTAACAGGATTCAGCTCGAGAATTCAAATCGGTTACATCTCTGACCGGGTGCAAATGTCAATCAGATTACAATTGAAGGCTAAATGGTTCGGATGAAGGATCATTATTGATCTGAAATGTTTTTATACTCTGTACCGATGCAATATTAATAGCAACTTCTGTATTTATATCAAATTCTAAAGTAATTTGTTCCAGCAGTCACGGTTCATATCTCTTCCTCAGACCTGCTACATGACAAATTGTTTGTTTCATATAATATGTTATTAAACAGTAATTTAATTAGATTATTATTGCAGCAAAAAAATCATAAAACACCTCTTACCTCCTCTTCATTAATTGCACTCCTGATTTTTTTCTCTCAAATAGGTGGATAGCTTCAAAATCTCCTCTCATGAATGAACAAATAGAACTTCTCATATGTTTAAATGCTCTCTTCTGCAGAATGGCATATCAACTGATTATTGTTCTCTGACATATATACATTGGCATATCTTTTAATTGCATTTTAATTATTATTGTTCAAATCAACTGTTGCCTTAAAGTCACTCAACAGCTCAGAGATCACAGTATCTGACATTCTCTACCCTGATCAAGAAAACACTACAACTTGCTCTTAATTCAAAACAAAGAGGGATCGACATCAATCCAGCATTTACAGACAGTTTGATCAACCTTTCCTGACAGAGAAGCAACTGGGACTGAAAGCGCAGGTGGGTCAGTAAGGGAAGTCCCTGCCCTGATATTGCTATAATAGCATTAGGAAAATCCAGACCTAAATGCTCAACTCAATAAAATACAAAGAGTTCACATAAGTGCAGCAACCTTCTGATGTGTTTAACAAGGACCACCAGTACCCATTCTAACTGTATAGTTTGATAATGTGTACATTGTGCTTGCAGTTAATGATGTTCATTGAAGGGAAACTTGAGGCTACAAGCCTCTTTTTATCATGTTTGACAAAAGGAAAGGTTTCTAGTTTCCTAGCTTTCATTAAAGATTCCTACTTTTGCTGGCCTGTAGAAATAAAGGGTCCTGATTTCAATCATATTAGTGCTGGCTCACCCAGTGCAACATGCTGTGCAGGTTTAATCATTACTGAGCACTCATCCATTTTCTGTGGTATTAGGGCCTATTCACAGTTCCCCAATCTTCCAACATCTACTTCAATTCAATCCCAATATTGTCCGTTGCCCTGTCCAGATCAATGCTGATGATTACAGCCTGTATTGTTACTGCAATCTACTTTTTAAAAATTTATCACACAATCAGTTTAGTGCTACAGTATAAAATTGCATTGGTTACAAACCAAAGGTGCGCCAGACTCCCTACTGAGACTTATGTATTACTCACACTAGAGAGGCCAGGTTTCAGTGACGCCATTGGGTCTGCCGTCCTTTCCTGAACTCCGAGCTCACGGTCCTGTTTCTGCAATGGTTATTGCTGAAAATGTGTTGCTGGAAAAGCGCAGCAGGTCAGGCAGCATCCAAGGAGCAGGAGAATCGACGTTTTGGGCATAAGCCCTTCTTCAGGAATGAGGAAAGTGTGCCAAGCAGGCTAAGATAAAAGGTAGGGAGGAGGGACTTGGGGGAGGGGCGTTGGAAATGCGATAGGTGGAAGGAGGTTAAGGT
>NC_057712.1:109840946-109856368 GCF_004010195.1 Chiloscyllium plagiosum | reverse complement strand
GGTTGGGTTGGTGGGGGGTGTGGACCTGACAAGGGAGTCACGGAGGGAGCGGTCTTTTTGGAACGCTGATAGGGGAGGGGAGGGAAATATATCCCTGGTGGTGGGGTCTGTTTGGAGGTGGCGGAAATGACGACGGATGATATGATGTATCTGGAGGTTGGTGGGGTGGTAGGTGAGGACCAGTGGGGCTCTGTCCTGGTGGCGATGGGAGGGGCGGGGCTCAAGGGCGGAGGAGCGGGAATTGGAGAAGCGGGGCTCAAGGGCGGAGGAGCAGGAATTGGAGGAGTTGCGGTGGAGAGCATCGTCATTGGAGGGGCAGGGCTCAAGGGCGGAGGAGCGGGAATTGGAGGGGCGGGGCTCAAAGGCGGTGGAACGGGATTTGGAGGGGGAGGCTCAAGTGCGGAGGAGCGGGAATGGTTAACCTCTGCAATGGTTATTCCCAGGTTACATTCTGGATAGTTTCAAAACTCTTATTTTTATATGTTTTCTCCAGAAACATTTCAGAAAGTTTGTCTCCTGCCCAGAATCCTTGTGATTCTAAGATAATCCATCAAGAGTTCAGCAGATATTTAGTTTGTTATCCTCCCTAGTTTGTTGTCTTCTATATAACAGTGTTAATATCTACAATGGTCAAGCAGCCTTGAGCAGCTCTTCTCACCAGATACCTGCTGAATGAGCAGTGCTATGCACGATAACCTTTTGTTCCTGTGCAGTTGGCCACTTTTACCCATGATTCTTGAAAAGACTTAGCTGTTAACCATTCAGGTTCCTTTCCTTCTTTCTTTTCCAACTCCTCTGTCTTGTCTTTCAGGCTGGACGTGAGGGCTGCTGGAAATCTCCTGTGCAGATGCAAAAGGGAAAGTTTATCTGCTTCAAGATAATAATCACCAGGAAGATACCCAAGACCCACAAAGATCTTTGTAAGTTTTAGGATATGTCAGCAGTTAATAATTTGATTCTCTGTGAAAAGCTACAAAATACTTCTGGGGCATGTTCAATCTTTAGATTTGTTTCAGATGAGATGGGTGGATTTTTCTAAGAGTCTACTTCCTTGAACTCCATTAGATTGAGCTCTCAGTTTTGCTTGTCCTCTTGGGGTGAGTATAGGTCCATCATACGCTTTCCACTTTACTTTTGATGGCTTAATATTGGGTCGATGTTTGGAGCCAGGTTTGCAAAGCTCATGATATTGTAGAAAGCATCAGTATCTATCTAAGATTTCATATTCACTTGATGTTCGTCTTGAGTAGTTATTGTTCAAAGATGAGAAACTATTTATTATCTTAAGTCTGGGCAGTGCCAAGCTGTTTTATGGTGTACAATGATTCATAAGAATCATTGCCCAATGTTTCACCAGCAGCCAACCTTATAGGTCATGATAGTAATTCAGCCAATTGCAGTTAGAGCGCTGTTTTCCCTGACATTGGACATGTTTCATTTCCTTTCATACAATGGCCTCCATAGTATTTACATCCTGTACTCTGGCCATGTTCTTTCTGCTTGCTCTTCTGCAAATATTTCTTCTCTTATTCAGCTCTGATGTTGAACACATACATGACATTAATGGAGGCTTCAAAATGGATCATCAAAGCATTCAAAAAGTCTCCATTCCAGCTTTTCTGTTCCTCAGCAAGGTCTCGGATGCAAAATAGATTGTAACACTATATACTCTTCGCTGATCATAGAATTGCTACTTGGATTTGTTCAGGTTTTCTTTGTAACATTGTGGTGATATCGTAATTATACCAATGATTGGAAGAGGTTCCAATCTGTCTCAAGGCATCCATCATCTCCACAGGAGCTGAAACTGGAAAACTCACAGCCATACTGACTCATCCAGCAGTCATAAATTGTGACTGAAGTTTTGTTTTAAATTAATTTCTGGTGTTTCTTATAAAAACAGGTGCTCTTACAGCTCTTAAAACCCACACGATTTCAGCTGCACACTTCTGACACCATAGAATCCCTGCAGTGTGGAAGCAGGCCATTCAGCCCATCAAGTCCACATTGACCCTCCAAAGAGCATTCCCTCAGACCTACTCCCCTACCCTATCCTGTAACTTAGCATTTCCTATGGCTAATCCACCCAGCCTCCACATCTTTCGACTGTGGGAGGAAACCAGAGCGCCTGAAGGAAACCCATGCAGACACCGGGAGAATGTGCAACCTCCACACAGACAGTCACCTGAGCAGCAGTACAAGCCACTGAGCCGCCTGCAATCCCTGTGTAGGCTTTCATGACCTTCTGTCTCTTCAGAAAGCAAATACTTCAGAGGTCACATGACAATGGCCAATCACAGAGCAGAAATTACATTGTAACTAATGCATTTTTGCATCTGTTTCTGGGGCAGCCTGGATGGTTTACTTTGAGGAGCAATAGTCAGGCATGCAATGTCAAATACACCGAGCATGCGCCATGCACACTCAACTCATTGGTACACAAGGACTGATTTGAGATTGTTTCTTTCAAGAGCTGATGAGATATCTAACTGTTTCAACCAGAACTTACTCCATCATCTCAAAGTGATCATGAAATATCAGGAGCCTGTACATTGACTGGCAAGGGTGGGTAAACTATGTAACAAATGTCAATGTCCCATACCCATCCAGCAAGGTCAGGTCGATGAAAATCAGCTTCTTTACATCCCATGAACATGATTAGATTAGATTACTTACAGTGTGGGAACAGGCCCTTCGGCCCAACAAGTCCACACCGACCCTCCGAAGAGCAACCCACCCAGACCCATTCCCCTACATTTACCCCTTCACCTAACACTACAGTCAATTTAGCATGGCCAATTCACCTAACCTGCACATCTTTGGACTGTGGGAGGAAAATGGAGCACCTAGAGGAAACCAGCGCAGACACGGGGAGAATGTGCAAACTCCACATAGACAGTTGCATGGGGCAGGAATTGAACCTGGGTTTTTGGTGCTGTGAGGTGGCAGTGGTAACCACTGTGCCATCATGCAGCAAGTTTTAATTCCATTTAATGCTATTGTTTGAGTTGGCAAGGGGCCTCAATTGATACTTGTTAGGTTTTATTTGTAGCAAGGAAGTATTTGAATGTAGTGAGGAAGTGCAGCATCAGTTGACAAATTTTTATTTCTTTGGTGAGCCATTGTTTGAGGCTCAGTTAGCTTACTGGACTGGACAGCTGACTTACTTAGAAAGCAGACAGACACTAACAGCATGGGTTCAATTCCCACATCTGCTGAGCTTATCACTTTCTTGACCTGTCCCCTCACCTGAGGTGTTTTGACCCTTAGGTTAAAGCTCCATGTAATGATAGAGCAGCCTTTGGTCCTGCAGCGAGAGATTCTGTGCTGCTGGCAGTTGGATGAACAAGATGTTGAGAACTTCCATCCTTCCCTGTTCCTTTTTTCCAAATGGAGAACAGTAATAGATTCTTGTATCACACAAAAAAACAGAGGCAGTTATTTTACTTGCCTTTCACTTGCGAGAACATAAATTATTCATTGCACAAAGTCTGAAATAGAAAGGTGGCAGGCATAAGTATCAATAATGTACTTTTAATGTGGTGGCAGATGCAGTGGAGAGATTAATAAGTTAGAGCATTTAGTGCTAAGCAGCAAATCTGATTGTGAGTAAATAATAAACAATGCCTGGTTTATTTTTTGAAACAAAGTACTAGATGTGTCCAATTAATGTCAGCCTATGCTCAAGTCAGCAATATTCATTTATTTCCATTCACCATCCCCAAAGACTTTGCTTTAAGGCACATCATAAAATCTTACCATGTCCCTGTACTTTGAAGGGATGGCTTTCCTTCCTGCTTGATGATGCACAGATCTGCTAACCTAACGAAAACTACTGACAATGCATGTTATTTCAATGTTTTCACTGTTCAGCTTTTGGCTTTCAGCCTAGCACCTATAATAAGTGGCATTTCACAATGAGACAGCTTTTGAAGGCAAATGTTTTGACACCTAATTTAAAGGCATGTGGGAACACCTCCTCAGATAGCACTGTTCAAATGTTTTCAAGATATACAATGCAATGAACATAACACATTTGAAGGTGAATTCTCTTATATTTTAATAAAGTTGTATAATTCAATAACTCACTTTCAAATACAATCCTCTTGAATGCCTTCAAGACCTAATGCTGGATGCTGTGTGAAGCTTCTGGTCTTTCCAAGGACTGGCATTGATCTTACGCGTGTCACCACACTGTTTGTAATGTAGGCTTGCTCTAACATTCTCTTGACAGAAAGCTGGAGATTTTAGGGTGGTTCTCATTTTGGGCAGTTTTTCAATTTCTGTTCATTACCTTCCCTATTTCATAGCCTCCCATGTTGCTGCACCACTGAGTAGATAACTGGGGTGCCTGCCAAGTGTGTTGGAAAATCCTGTTGGTTCTATTGTTGGATGGAAGGAGGTAAATGCAGCTTCCCCACAGAGAAGGAACTAAGGTATTCTCCAAGCAGCGCCTTTTGTCAAATGCTAAGTGCAAAGTATTTACACTTTCCTTTGGGGATCAAGGCCCAGGCATTAGTTGGTAATCCAGGAAGGCTTACCTGAAGTCAGAACTTGTGAAGCAGGAACTCCTCGGCATGGAGCTTCCCTCTGCTTGTAATAACCCTCTCATTAGGAGTGAGCTGAGGTTCCCCCTCTAAAACATCATCCAGGGTAATTCCCAGGTAAAACACAGGGCCCTGATTAACAAAATATCTACATGTAAACTACAGCCCTTTGTGTATTCCTACCAGAGGTACAGTGAGGTAGGGTGAGGACATTCTGGAACGAAAATGTGGAATTTTGACCATATTTTACATACGCAACAAAACCTGCTAATGGTATCTTGCACTTTGGGTGGGACCCCAGCTCATTGTGCATTTCTCTCATTGACATCATACAAAGTGAAAATAAGGAGGGTATATAACAATTGGCAGCTGTTTCAACATTGTATTTTGTTTGTACACGTTGCAATATGTTAGACTGCTTCAGCCAAAGTCAGAATGACCCTCACTCAGTTGGAAATAGACCTCATTGGAATATACACTGCTCCATGCAGACAGTGACGTTATCATATTAAAGCATTAACTTGTGTTGGAGACCGGAGATGTGAGAGGAATGTGAGATTATTTCTGAATAATTTAGGTATGCATTAGGTTTAATGTTGGGCTGTGAGTGACAGGAAGCCAGAGCGAGGAGCAGAGGTGAACAGCTCAAATATATCTCTGCCTATCGGCAGGAGGAACATCTTTTAACAGGGCATGGTTCTTTCTTTCACTGTCCACAATAAAAGTTATTTTTGTAGGAACTCTGAGGCTCTTCTCTTAGAACTGACTATTTTCAATTGTTTGCCATTTACAGTTTTGTCCTTTTGAGAATAAGTTGTGATATCATTCTCATAATTAAAAAGACATATTTGATTTGGCATTGTAATCTGACAAGAGCAAGCAGTTAAGAAATTATGCTAAAAAGATGCTTTAGTCAGTCAAAACAGCAATGACTGGGAACAAATCAAGCAGTTGTTCATAATGTTTTCTTTTCTGGAGTATCCCCCACTTCAGTTCCTTTTAAACAATTGTCTCCTTGGAACAAAGCACAGTTTCCCCTTGCTCTGCCAAACAGCAAAAAAGATTGAATTTATGCCTGCGCCTGTGAGCACAAAAGATTGAAAATAGAACATGTTAGCTACGACGGGCGATATAAAAGAACAGACATACACGAGGGCTGGCCTTGATCCAGCTTGTTATTCATATTGATCCAACAATTGAACAGATTTTTGTCCATGTAGCTGAGATGTTGCAGCTGTGATCATTCTCAATTACAGCTACAATGGCAGGCAATTTGGCAAACTGACAGGGACATTGTATGAGAGAGCACCTCCAGCCTTCACTGATCCACACTGGAATGGAAAGCAGTGAAAATCATCACCATTGTGTTCAATTAAGAATCAACCCAGTTTATAAGATTTGTCATTATGCGACAATTGCAATTGAAAAGATCAGAATGTCAGCACCATGGAGAGCATGCTAACGGTAAGCTAGATGCTCAGCTGAATGGATCCAACGCTCTGCTGGGATCACGCTGCGTGACCAGCATGGTTGGGAGCTCCCAAAGCTGACTGGCATCCACTTTTTTGCTGAATGTTCTGGTGTCACAAAAGTGTTTCCCAGATTGGTCATGTATCTGGCCTTTAAGCTTCCCCCAGTGCATTCCCCTGTTTCCTCCTCTCCTCATCCTGCCACGTTCTATTTCCTGTGGACAAGTCCAACTTCCCGAACTCTGCGTTGCTGTCAGAATGCCACTCCCTCTCAGTCTCTCCCCCAAGGGATAGTGGCACCTAGACTTGCAGACTGGAGAAGGTTATTCACCTTCTACCCACATTTCTGTGCATTCCTCCAGGTTGCTGGGACAATATTGGGAGCAATGGACACAATAAATTGACATGTGTGGAAGTGCAGGTAAATCGATTTCTCCCTGTATACCATGTCAGGAGCCAGCCACGGCAGCACTGGACTGACGGTACTTGCTGGAGTGCACAATGAGTCTTTTAAAGATGGCACAAAGGCAAGAAATTCCAGTGAATTCTGGGATATCTGCTCAGTGGTGAGTTGTTGCAGGAATGATGCATGTGAGATGGCATAAGAATCAGACGTATAGGCAGCACAGAGCTGGGGTAGGTAATTAATGAAGTGAGTTTGGTAAGTTATGACAAGAGACATGTTAGGCCTCATGGTAAAATGAAACTCTCCAAACTCTGAACTTGGCACAACTCGCATTTAGCCAAATAAAGTGAGATTTAATCCATCGTTACTTCCTAAGGGAGAGTAACCAGATCTATGTTAAATGACTGAAGACTGCAGAACGGAGCTAGTTTAGAACTAAAACAGAAAAGCTGGTTAGCCCCACCCAGGGATAGTTATTTATGTATCAGTGAGGGGAGCCATTACAAAGCTCCTTTCAGACCAACTATTTTATCTAGCAATTATAAAGTAATTTATCACCATGACCTCGTATAAATTAACTTCATGGCCTTTTGGGGAGAATTATTCTCTGAGTGATGTCAGAGGATTGGCACCGGTGTTCGCTTGATAGTATCACTGCGAGCTTATTGAACTGAGCACATTAGTTAATGACCAATCAAACATCTCATTGAAAAATTGAGATCAATGCTGTGGATGCTGGAGATCTGAAATAAAAACAGAAAGTGTTGAAGAGACTCAGCAGTTCTGGAGAGAGGAACAAAGTTTACATTTCGAATCCAGTATGACTCTTCAGCATTTTCTGTTTTCCTCTTATTGAAAGATCGCATGTTCTCCTGAGCAAGCAACATCTCTCATGCGCAAGTTCAATATCCATCTTTGAGCTGAAAACTATGACTGGAATAGTATTGTCGATCTGAGAACCACAGGTAAACACATGAAGAAACAGGACAAAGTTGATGCCACGAAGGAATCTCAATGTTGAGATCTAAGCCCAGCAAGTTTTCTCAAGGTGTGATAAAACAAAGAACTGTGGACCCTGGCCCCAATTGTGCAGGCCTGCAAGATAAATCCTGATATGCATAGATCATGATTAATGACAAGAAAACTAATTTTAAATTGGATATGGGGGGAAAGTATTGATTCTTTCTTAGATGCCCCCTTAAGGCATATTATTGCAATACTCCAACCATGAAATGAGAGTCCAGCTTACATGCCTTTTTGATACACTCAAACATTCTACATAGCAACAGGTAAACGTTGAAAAGAATATGTAGAGAAACACTCAACAATTGATGGAATACTGAAGATCATAAGAAATAGGAGCTGGAGTAGGTCATTTAGTTCATTGAATCTGCTCTGCCAATCAATACGATCATGGCTGGTGCAATTTTGGTCTTAAATCCATTTTCTTGCCAGTTCCCTATATCTCTTGACCCACCTCAGGATCAAAATCTGTCTAACTCAGCCTCCAGCCTGGAAGAGATGCTGCGCTGTAATGGTAATATCACTGGTCTAGTAACCTTCAGGCCTCGTTTGGGGTATGGGCCACACCATAGCAACAGGTGGAATTTACTTCAAACAACTGAGGTTAAAATCTACTCGATGTTAAGGTGCCACAAAATGATCACCAACCGTTGTAAAAAGCCCATTTGATTCACTAATGAACTTTAGGGCATGAAATCTGCCCCTCCCCCCCCCTTGCTTTGTTTGGTGTATGTGTGACTCCAGACACACAGCAATGTGCTTGACTCTGAAATGACCTGGCAAAGCCATTTAGCTCCAGACAAACTTGAGATGGGTAACAAATGCAGCAAATTGAGTATGGTGGCCAAAACTGTACACAATAATCCAGGACAGGTCTCACCAATGTCCTGTATCCCCCTACCTTGAAATGAAAACAGAAAGCTAGAGAAACTCAGCAGGTCTGGTAGCATCTAGAGAGAGAAAGATAAAGTTAATGTTTCAGTCTGATACAACTCTTCTTCAATCACTCCATTCCCCTGCATTAAAGGCCAATTCAATGCTGCAGGCAAACTAGGGAAATTGACATATGTCCCTGGTTCCAAAAGATCAGAACAGCAAGCTGGTGTATTATAGAACTTATGGTGTGTTCTGCTGTGGAACATATGGCATCCAATGCTGGGATCTCTGCTTTTATGGGCATGCCATGTGTCTGCTGAAACTTTTCCAGAGGCAGATTGTGTCCTCAGTTGGCTATTCTGGCTGATTCAACACACATTCTGAAAGCTCAGAAAGTGCAAGTCCACAATCTGATAACCCCGAGCAACAGCCAACCCCCTCATGGCTTAAATGAAAGGTAGGTGAAGTGATTTTGTCTCATGTTTGCTCATTGCAAGTTTTTGGAGGTGACGTGGTGAGTTAGTACATCCACCAGGGGCTATTGTTGCACTAACAGGGAGGCTAGAGGAGTAGAGGAGTTCTGAGTCCTGCCTGCCCAAGGCCTCAGCAGTTCCGGGAGTTGTATTTGCCGTGCCCTGAGGTTTTCAGCACAACAGGCAAATGTAGCAGAGGCTGTAGAGAGGGAAATACCACCTTCACCTTCGTCAGAGGTGCGCCAAGGAAGTGATCACGAAACTATGCCCCTCATTTAACAAGAGGCAAGGATGCCAGTGCCAGTGATTACATTGTCCGTGGTGCAAAACCCTCAACTGCACACGCTGATCTCTGAGGGCAGCACATGTCATTGGGGGAGTGGGAGAGGTGCAGCAACCAAAATGGTTTAACTCCATTAACATGCAGCTCAAATATGGCCAAGCCCAGACCGTTATGTCAGTGATACCCATTATCATGGCTGCAGCTGCAAGCATCCTGAGGCAGCAGTCTGCTATTCTCACTGGCTTCAGAGCACCACAAGGAACTAGTCTGCTTAGAGACGGTGGAAGGCCCCTGAACCATGTCTCCTCTCCACCCTGAAAAACAAGGACTGCCAAAATACAATGAGGAATATGCTGCCCCCAAAACCTGTCATGTAGCAGACCATCAGTGTTCTTAAGCTCCATTGCTTGGACAACTTATGGGGAGCCCTCCAATACTCACCAGATCAAATCTCCAAGTTCCATGGTGGTTCGCTGCATCTCCTATAAGAAGAAACAAGCATGACTCATTTATTATGAATAGACTCTGATTGAGCACCTTATCGTATTCTAGTTCCCTTACAACATCACCTTGTCATTACCATGGCTTCACTCAACTCTCTATCCATCTTTGAAGGAACTTCATCGCACTCATCGAACATTCGGTATTAAACCCATGAACAGAACATCTTTATCCAACAACATAACTAATTATACAAAGAAAAATGATTTATCCACCCTACTTTCTGTCTGTTAGGTGCCTTTGTCTATCTCATGATCCTATGCAAAGCTACTCCAGTGTTTGCAGTATGGCTAGTGGAAGCCTGCTGATGGTCATTGGGACAGACTGTGTAGAAACCATTAAATGATAATATGAAAGCCTGGCTTCAGACTGCACCACTTTGGCATGGGCAACAGCAGTCTTGACTGGCTGACTGAGAGACAAATACAAGTACCTCTAGTGGACTGCCAATGCTGGGTGTGAGAATGTTGTTACCCTGAGAGTGAAGAATAGGTTCAGGTTTCATGCAGCCACTCAGGAACCAGTAACAAGAAATAGTCTGAATTAATAGACTAACTTATAGACAATGTCCCAGGTGCCTTTGCTATCATTCAAAGCAGCCCGCATGATTGGCACCACATCCATAAGCATCCATTCCCTCAGTTGCAGCAGTGTGTACCATCTGTAAGATGCACTACAGAAATTCGCCAAGGTTCCTCAGACAACACCTTCCAAACCCATGATCACTACCACCTAGGACAGGACAGAAGATACATGGGAACACCATCACCTGAAAGATCCCAGCCCCAAGAAACACACACCATCCTGACTTGGAAACATATCACTGTTCCTTCAATGATGCTGAGTCAAACTCATAGAATTCCCTCCCTAAGGTTATTGTGAGAGTTCCAATACCCCATGAACTATAGTGGTTCAAGAGACATCTCACCACCGTTTCTCAAGGGAAACATGGGGTGGGTAATAAATGCTGGCCAAGTAGTCATGATTATTTCACATGTAGGTATAAATAGAAGAAAGCTGTGGGCAAGATGAATGTGAGGGTGTGTTAGGGTGAATACCTGAATGCTTGGTATTAGAGTCATCTGAAAGGAATTGCTGGTGGCTAAATAACAGGGGAAAATAGAATTGGATATAACATTTGAAGAGAGCATACCATTTACTACCCATGAGAGGCCAATGCTTACGGCATAGCTGCCTGTGCCTTGCATGCCATGAAAGATGACCTCTGAAGGGAGGTGGTGACGTAGTGGCAATGTCACTGGATGAGTGATCCAGAGACCCAGGTTAATGTTGCAGAGGCTTAGATTTGAATGCCATCCTGGTACATGGTGAGATTTGAAATCAATACAACCTGGAATTAAAAAAGCAAGTCTAATGCTGACTATGTAACCACTGTTTGATTGTTGCAAATACTTACCTGGTTTACTAATGTCCTTTTGGGAAGGAAATCTGCTGTCCTTACCTGGTGACTCCAGACCTACAACAATGTGCTTTTAGATATGGTCCAGCGATCACTCAGGTTAAGAATGATTATGGATGGGGGAAAGTGACGCCCAAGAAACATTAGAAGACCAAAAGAACTTCGGATGTTGGAAATCCGAAACAAAAACGGAAATTGCTAGAAAATCTCTGCAGGTCTGAGAACACCTGTGGAGAGAAATCAGAGTTAATGTTTCGGGTACAGTGACCCTTGTTCAGAACTTAAAACATACCTGCTTCCATTTCCTTCTGAGGGGTTAACTTGAGAGGCTTGTAACCCACATCTTGTGGTTTCTTTCATTCTTTTCATCTCCTTCACAAAGACCTACAGTGCTGCATCAGTGAGTCATGAAGTTCTCCTTCCTAAGAGCTCCATTTGTATTGTTTATACCTTCAACTAGCTGGAGGCAGTTTGATGGAAGCTCTCCTTTAAGAGGGTTAATTGCCTATAAATGGTGAAAGTTAACTAGAACATGCCATGGAACTGCTGAGCTCCTTGTTGTTCCTTCAGTCAGTCAGAAGAAGGAGGTACAGAATTGAGGCAGCTGAATGCCTGTTGATTTGAGAGATAGCAGCAATGTTAAAGCTGCCTACCTCAATGAGATCAGAAGCAGGAAGATCCTAAATCCCAACCACTTCACCCGAAAACAGGAGGAAGTGCATTTTAAAACAATAATCTTCAAATTGGCCACTTCACTCAGAGGGGCCACACCACATTAGGTCTGAAACATTTTGGTATAACATAAAGGAGGTTTTATAAGAATCTAACAGTGCTATACACCGACAATTTGTAATGCCAGTGTGGCACATAATTCAGATTGACTCGTCTGTGCAGTGTTGGAGTGCTGCACTGTCAGAGGTGCTGTATTTGGCAGAAGCTTTAGACAAACACCTCAACTGGCTATAAAGAAGGCATGAAGTATCCTTTTGGCATTATTTGATCCTTCTTCCACTCCTCCATCTTCCCAACTACTTCCTCCTTCTGTCCTACCACACCCTCTCAGCCACTTAATTCGTAAAAGAAGTAAAGAGAAGCAGGCACTAGTCGAGTTGAACAAGGCTAGAATAGTCAAGACCAGTAATGGAAAAATTACTCTCCAACATTTCAAGATATAAGAAAACAAATTCCAGCAAATCAATGGCGATTGTCTCAGTGTTACAAATAATAATTGTCCCTCAACTAACAGCTCCAGTAGCAGGTTAGCAAGTCATTTACCTCACTGCAGCTTGTCTTACCTTACAACATTTTGGCTGCAAGGTCTACCTACTAAATGTCAGCGATGATGCGAAGCAATCCATTACCTGTGAAATGCTTTGAAATGGCCTGAGCATATGAAAGAAGTTATAGAGATGCAAACTCTTCTTTACTTTAACATCCTTTATCGTCAGCACTTAACTTGATCAAATCTGGCTCCTGAGAATGGTTTAACTTGTAGTATAGGATATAGATCAGTCTGAAATGATAACAAATGGTAACAAATTGTCATGGCTTTTTCAATCACAATCCAGTACTCCTTGCTGTTTTAAGAAGAACTAAAAAATTCAGAGCACAGCATCCTCTGATGTTCTCAGTGTGGTACAATCCTCCTCCACAATGACTGCAGAGGTAGACGTGCTCCTGCCTGACATTACTGTAAATTCACTTGGAAGTAATTGGTCATTGTCACAAGGAAACTCCAGCCGGGAGTAGAATAATTTTTCACACTCTACTGAGCATGGTTCTGCCTCCTTCACACAAGCACTCACCTAAATCCTCTGCTAACCCTTAATCCGCAGCTGTTTGTGCTTTCCTTGGTCATGCTGTCTTGTACAGAAAATGAAATGATAAACCGTGTGAGTTGGAGCCTCTAATTAACATGAATGGTAGAAATAAGGCAGAAAAACAAACAGACCATCCTTCAGTACGTTAATAATTCACTGCAAAAGCAAACTCAAGGAAGAAAAATCCAAACTCTCTGATTCATGTAATGTTGAAAATGGATAAATCTCAGACAAAATTAATTTTCTCACTTTGTGGAGGCAGCTCACAGATTCCCAGGTTACTAACATTAACAACATTTACTATTCAAATTAATAATATCTCTTTCTGTGGTCAGCCCTGTCTACAAACAAAGCATGTACTAGGGATCCTTTTACACTGTTGTCACTGCAAACACAGCCTCTGGTACATTTATGTTCTGCAAGAACACAACAGGCCTACAGACTATGTTTAAACAATCGTAAACAATAGAATTGATAAAGTGCTTAGTTATATAACAGAATAGGGCACATCAGATTACAAGAAGACAATGCATTATTCATATCATTAACTAGAATTTGTTTATTATTTGAATACCACACTAATGTTTCAAATTAATGGAGGCATAATAATATCAATGGAGGCATAATATGCCCAATAAACCTCATTTGTTTCTGTAGAGATGATATCCCGAGTGACAAAGGTTACCCTAAACGCAGAACCAGTGTTCCGTCTCCTGCATCAATCATAATGTTACAGATTAGTCTTAACCTGAAAGGTCAAAAGTGACAGTCAAATTCATTGTAATTTCTCAAAGGCTGAACCTTTTCCATGCAAGGGGCACATTTCCCCTGTAACTCTGCTGTAAAAGCTCACAGAATCCCTGAATAGGAATGGCTGAACTGCTGTTTACAGCATTTTCCCAAGGCTTCCACAACTCTCCACTGAGGTTGTGGTGGACTAGTCAAACATAAACTGTGAAGTGTAAACTGCCAGTGAAGACTGAGTGACCCACAGGTTTAACAGTGCCCAAGTTTTGATACACTGCATACTTACTTACAAATAATATAATGAACATAGAAACAAAATCTTGAAGAAGGCCATTCAGTCAATCTTGTCAATGGCAGCTCTTTGAAAAAGCTATTCAATCAAGTTACCTTCCTTGTTCTTTTCATGCAACCAGCAAATTTAGGCAGTTCAAGTATAGAATCCCAGTTCCCTTCTGTAAATTGTTATTAAATCAGATTCCACCATCATTTATATGCGGATGCATTTAAGATCATAACGATTTGCTGTGTAAACAAAATTTTCCCCTCTACATCCCTCGGTTCCATGTCATTCTCTTTGAATGCAGTGAAATATTGAACTTTAAACCAGATTTTCAGTCCGAAATAAACCAATAGATTTATGTACAATTAAATTAGAAACTGAAGCAGCAGAATAATTGCCAAATTCCAAGATGTGTAACAATAATCAAATGAAGCTGTCATGATTAATGACCCAGAGGAGTTCATTTACGTTCTCTGAATTACTGAGAGCTTTTTGTGAAAACAGCATTCACACTCTGGGTAGCATAAACTTTGCATTCACTTTGCAGGTTTAGAATCCAATAGGAGTTGAGATACGTCAGATTTCACTGAATTACGGCAGTCTTGAACAATTTTAGAATTTGCAATTAACCACTGTGTATGTCTTCAATGTCAATTTTAAACCGCAGCAAGCCGTTGGAGGTGTGATGAGATCAAAAGTTACATATGCCAGGTGACATAGTCACTAAATTATAAATCCAACTGCGTACACATATTCAAATCTGTATCTCTACAGAATATGCACAGCTAAGAACAGAACGGCAGTCTTGGGTTGCAGTTTCTAATTAGTGCTATTTTTCCAGACAAATGCATTTTAACACATAGGTGACTGCCTAATGCTGTATGCTAATGACATCCAGTACGTCTGCCTCTATCTGCCCCATGATGCTTTTCATTAGTTATGCTTCATTTTTAACATTAACTCCTAGCGATTCAACTAACTGGGAGGTATAAAACTCTTGGATTCAGTTCCTATTACAAATCTCATTCCCCAGCTGCTAACTCCATCACTATCCTTTGTCTCTCTCTGAGGCACAATATTTGCATCCTATTTGATGCCAAAATGAGATCTTGGCCATATGTGCACTCTGTCACTGAAATATTATAACATCACCCAAGTCTGACTCCATCTCAGTTCATTGGCTGCTGAAACCCTCATTGCGTCTCATTGTTTCCTCCAGACTTGACTTTTCCAATGCTCTCTTAACCAGTCTCTCCCTTCGCATCCTTTATAGTCTTGAATCTAAAACTCAGCTTACCCTGTCCCAATTCTCATCATGTTCCAGTCACTCCAGTCCAATCTGTCAATTTTAAATTTCTGATCCATAATTTCAATTGGCCTCCTACATTTCCAATATTTATAATCTCCTCCAGCTCCACAAACATCTTAGATAATAGACAATAGGTGCAGGAGTAGGCCATTCTGCCCTTCGAGCCTGCACCACCATTCAATATGATCATGGCTGATCATCCTCAATCAGTATCCTGTTCCTGCCTTATCACCATAACCCTTGATTCCACTATCCTTGAGAGCTCTAT
>NC_057712.1:109812160-109840665 GCF_004010195.1 Chiloscyllium plagiosum | reverse complement strand
CTGAAAGACTGGAGTGACTGGGCTTGTATACCCTTGAGTTTAGAAGACTGAGAGGGGGTTTGATTGAGACATATAAGATTATTAAAGGACTGCCTTCCTGTTCTTGCCACCAAAGTGGATAACCATACATTTATCCACATTAAACTGCATCTGCCATGCATCTGACCACTCACCTAACCTGTCCAGGTCACCCTGTAATCTAACATCCTCCTCACATTTCACCCTGCCGCCCAGCTTACTATCATTAGCAAATTTGCTAATGTTACTATTAATACCATCTTCTATATCATTAATATATATTGTAAAAAGCTGCGATCCCAGCACTGATCCTTGCGGTACCCCACTGGTCGACGCCTGCCATTCCAAAAGGGAGCCGTTTATCACTACTCTTGTTTCCTGTCAGCCAACCAATTTTCAATCCAAGTCAGTACTTTGCCCCCAATACCATGCACCCTAATTTTGCTCACTAACCTCCTATGTGAAACTTTATCAAAGGCTTTCTGAAAGTCCAGGTACACTACATCCACTGGATCTCCCTTGTCCAGCTTTAGAGTTACATCCTCAAAAAAGTCCAGAAGATTAGTCAAGCATGATTTCCCCTTCATAAATCCATGCTGTCTCTGACTTATCCTGTTACTGCTACCCAGATGTGTCGTAATTTCATCCTTTATAATAGACTCCAGCATCTTTCCCACCACTGAGGTCAGACTAACTGGTCTATAATTTCCTGCTTGCTCTCTCACTCCTTTCTTAAAAAGTGGTACAAAGTTAGCCACTCTCCAATCCACAGGAACTGATCCTGAATCTATCGAACTCTGGAAAATAATCACCAACGCATCCATGATTTCTCGAGCCACCTCCTTCAGTACCCTGGGATGTAGACCATCAGACCCCGGGAACTTATCAGCCTTCGGACCTAACAGTCTCTCCAACACCAATTCCTGGCAAATATAAATTCCCTTCAGTTCAGGTCCTTCAGCCACTGTTACCTCAGGGAGATTGTTTGTGTCTTCCCCAGTGAACACAGATCTGAAGTACCAATTCAACTCTTCTGCCATTTCTTTGTTCCCCGTAATATATTCCCCTGTTTCTGTCTTCAAGGGCCCGATTTTAGACTTAACCATTTTTTTCCCTTTCACATACTGAAAAAAGCTTTTACTATCCTCCTTTATATTTTTGGCCAGTTTACCTTCGTACCTCATTTTTTCTCTGCGTATTTCCTTCTTAGTAATCCTCTGTTGTTCTTTCAAAGCTACCCAGTCCTCCGTTTTCCCACTTATCTTTGCTATGTTATACTTTTTCTCTTTCTTCTGCTAATTTGGGCTCTTGTACATTGCCAATACAAATGGCTTCTCCATTGATGATCATACCATTGACTGTAGAATTCCCTCCCTACAACTCCCTGCCTCTCTATCTCTCTCTTGCCTCCTTAAGAGACTCCTTGACAGAGGATAGTGGTGGAGAGTTGCTTTTCAGACCGAAGGTCTGTGATCAGTGGTGTGCCACAAGGACCAGTGCTGGGTCTGCTGCTTTTTGATATTTATATAAATGATTTGGATGTGAATATAGGAAGTACAGTTAGTAAGTTTGCAGATGACACCAAAATTGGAGGTGTAATGGACAGCAAAGAAGGTAACTTTAGAGTACAACGGGAATTTGATCAGGTGGACCAATGGGCTGAGGAGCTGCAGATGGAGTTTAATTTAGATAAATATGAAGTGCTGCATTTTGGAAAGGCAAATCAGGGCAGGACTTATACAATAATGGTAAGGTCCTGTGGAGTGTTGCTGAACAAAGAGAGCTTGGAGTGCAGGTTCAAAGTTCCTTGCAAGTGGAGTCCCAGGTAAATAGGATAGTGAAACAGGTATGTGGTATGCTTGTCTTTATTGGTCAAGAGTTGGGACGTCATGTTACAGGATATTGGTTAGGCCACTTTTGGAATACCGTGTACAATTCAGGTCTTCCTGTTATCTGAAGGATGTTGTGAAACTCGAAATGGTTCAGAAAAGATTTACAGGGATGTTGCCAGGGTTGGAGGGTTTGTACTCTAGGGAGAGGCTGAGTGGGCTGGGGCTACTTTCCCTGGAACGTTGGAGGCTGAGGGGTGACCTTATAAATCATAAGGGGCATGGATAGGGTAAATTGACAAGGTCCTTTCCCTGGGGTGGGGGAATCCAAAACCAGAGGGCGCAGGTTTAAGGTGAGAGGGGAAAGATTTAAAAGGCA
This sequence comes from Chiloscyllium plagiosum, assembly GCF_004010195.1. Taxonomy (NCBI): domain Eukaryota; kingdom Metazoa; phylum Chordata; class Chondrichthyes; order Orectolobiformes; family Hemiscylliidae; genus Chiloscyllium; species Chiloscyllium plagiosum. The sequence continues at coordinate 109,838,439 of NC_057712.1, read as the reverse complement.
CCTAAGGGGCAACATTTCACCAGTCACTACTTCCACTGATTACTAATGGTTAAGCAATAACGTTCAGATTCCCTGCATTACATACAGCAATACAATAACTCACTGATAATCACAATGTATCTGGTAGTTAAGCTGTAATGTCCAGATATCCTAGCTGTAATTATAATAATTGAAGGACGGGGCACTGAGTCAATAGACTAAATGGCAATTATGAATGATTTGAGTGATCGTTTATAGTCACATTAGCAATGCTCCCTGATAGTTAAAGAGCAGTGATTCAAAGGTGGAAGTCAAAACAAACTGAATTCATTTATTCTCTACTGTAAGCTGCTATTCTGAAAGGCTTCTGCTTAGTCCCCCAGCGTTGGGAGCCTACCTACCGCACTTGATTGGACAGGGATTCTGCCCAATTCTGGGGCTCCGTCTGTAAAAATTGCAGAGTGACTGAGGCATGGATTGATCATAATGGATAGTTTAAAATGTATACTTAAGACCTGCTGAAGATATTTAATGAAAGACAGCCAACAAAATCGGTCAAATTAAAGTGCATAGAATCGGGGGTAGTGTCCTGCCATGGATAGAGAACTAATTGACAGGCAGGATACAAACAGCAGGAATTTTTTTAAAAATAGTAGGTAGTCATAGGGAATAGTGTTTCCACTCCAGCTATTCACAAAGATATTAATGATTTGGATGAGCGAGCTAAGTGTAAGATCTCCAAATTTGCAGCTCCATGAAGCTGGATGGGAGCCTGAGCTGTGAGGAGGATGCAAAGAAGCTTCAGTGCGTGATTTTGACAAGATGAGTGAGTGGGAAAGTAAATGACAGATGAAGCATAATGAGGATAAATCTAAGCCTATCCACTTTGGTAGCAAAAACAGGAAGGCAGATTATTATCCGAGTGGCAGCTGCTTTGGAAAGGGGCACTGCAATGAGAGCTGGGTGGCCTTGTACACCAGTCGCTGAAAGTAAGCATTCAGGTGCAGCAGGTAGTGAATGGCATGTTGACCTTCATAATGAGAGGATTCAACTACAGGAGCAGAATTGTACAGGGCCTTGGTGAGACCATACCTGGAGTTCTGTGTGCAGTTTTTGTCTCTTTGTCTGAGGAGGGATATTCTGGGTGTGGAGGGAGTGCAATTATCAGACAGATTCCTGTGATGGCAGGGCTGCTGTATGAAAAGACACTAGATCAGTTCAGATTATATTCATTGGACTTCAGAAAAATGAGGGGAGGAAACCTATAAAATTTGAACAGGATTAAACAGGGTCTATGCAGGACAGATGTTCTCAACCACCAGAGAGACCAGAACCTGGGGTCAGAGTCTAAGGATACCAGATAGGCCATTTAGGACTGAGATGAAGTGCAATTTCTTCACTCAGTGTTGAGCTGGGGAAATTCGTTGTAATTGGTTAAGGCCAAATCATTGCACATTTTCAAGAAGGAGTTAAATATAAACCCTCGGGCTAATAGGATTAGAGGAAGAAAGCAGGAACAGAATACTGAGTTGGATGATTAGCCATGGTCACATTGGATGCTGGAGCAGGCTCACCGGGGCATCTGGCCTACTCCCATTCCTATTTTCTATGTTCCTATGCGATCTGTTCCACCGAGTTGAGTCTTAAAGGAAAGACTAAAGGAGAAACATGAAAAACTACTGGTAGGTAAAGTAAAGGAAAATCCAAGGGCATTTTATAAGATTATTAAGGGTCTGTATTGTACTGAAACAAATTAGTATTGAGAGGGAGTAGATAGGGTTGTAGAGTCACAGAGATGTATGAAAGTTCAGCACGGAAATAGACCCTTCGGTCCAACTCGACCATGCCAATCAGTTATCCTAACTTAACCTAGTCCCATTTGCCAGCACTTGGTCTATATCCACTTGGTGGCATGTGGGCGGCACGGTGGCACAGTGGTTAGCACAGCGCCAGAGACCCGGGTTCAATTCCCGACTCAGGCGACTGACTGTGTGGAGTTTGCACATTCTCCCCGTGTCTGCGTGGGTTTCCTCCGGGTGCTCCGGTTTCCTCCCACAGTCCAAAGATGTGCGGGTCAGGTGAATTGGCCATGCTAAATTGCCTGTAGTGTTAGGTTAAAGGGGTAAATGTAGGGATATGGGTGGGTTGCGCTTCGGCGGGTCGGTGTGGACTTGTTGGGCCGAAGGGCCTGTTTCCACACTGTAAGTAATCTAATCTAATCTAATCCCTCTAAATTCTTCCTATTCATATGCTGATCCAGATGCCTTTTAAATGCCAAAATTGTACCAGCCTTCACCATTCCATACATGCACCACCTTCTGCATGAAAAAGTTGCTCCTAAGTCCCTTTTATATCTTTCCCCCTCACCCTAAACTCCCCTACCCCAGCAAAAAGACCTTGTCTATTTGCCCTAACCTTGCCCCTCATGATTTTATAAACCTCTATAAGGTCACCCCTCAGCCTCCGATGTTCCAGGGAAAACAACCCCAGCCTATTTAGCCTCTCCCTAGAGCTCAAATCCTCCAACCCTCACAACATCCTTGTAAATCTTTTCTGAACCCTTTCAAGTTTTACAGGATCCTTCCGATAGGAAGGAGACCAGAATTGCATGCAATATTCTAAAAGTGGCCTAACCAATATCCTGCACAGTTACAACATGACCTCCCAAATTCTATACTCAAAACTCTGATCAGTAAAGGAAAGCATATCAAACACCCTCTTCACTATCTTATCTACCTGCGACTCTACTTTCAAGGAGCTATGCACCTGCACTCCAAAATCTCTTTGTTCAGCAATACTCCCAAGGACCTTACCATTAAGTGTATAAGTCCTGCTAAGATTTGCTTTCCCAAAATGCAGCATCTCGCATTTTTCTAAATTAAACTCCATCTGCCACTCCTCAGCCCATTGGCCCACATGATTAAGATTCCATTGTAATCTGAGATAACCTTCTTCCTTGTCCACTACATCTCCAATTTTTGTGTCATCTGCAAACTTACTAACTGTACCTCCTATGTTCACATCCAAATCATTTATATAAATGATGAAAAGCAGTGGACCCAGCACCGATCCTTGTGGCATACCACTGGTCACAGGCCTTCAGTCTGAAAAGCAACCCTCCACCACCACTCTCTGTCTTTAACTTTGAGCCAATTCTGTATCTAAATGGCTAGTTCTCCCTGTATTCCATGAGATCTAACCCTGCTAACCAGTCTCCCATGGGGAACCTTGTCGAATGCCTTACTGAAGTCCATATAGATCACGTTCACCGCGCTGCCCTCATCAATCCTCTTTGTTACTTTTTCAAAAACTCAATCAAGTTTGTGATCCTCTTTGTTACTTTTTCAAAAACTCAATCAAGTTTGTGAGACATGATTTCCTACATACAAAGCCATTCTGACTATCCTTAATCAGTCCTTGCCTTTCCAAATACATGTAAATCCTGTCTCTCATGATTCCCTCCAACAACTTGCTCACCACCGACGTCAGGCTCACCAGTCTATAGTTCCCTGGCTTGTCCTTACCACCTTTCTTAAAAAGTGGCACCACATTAGCCAACCTCCAGTCTTCCGGCACCTCACCTGTGACTATCAATGATACAAATATCTCAGCAAGAGGCCAAGCAATCACTTCTCTAGCTTTCCACAGAGTTCTAGGGTACACTTGATCAGGTCCTGGGGATTTATTCACTTTCATGCATTTCAAGACATCCAACATCTCCTTCTCTGTAATATTTTTCAAGATGTCACCATTTATTTCACTACATCCTATATCTTCCGTATCCTTCTCCACAGTAAACACTGATGCAAAATACTCATTTAGTATCTCCCCCATCTATTAGCTGTTTTAGCATGCTTGAAAGTAGATAAATTCCAAGATTCAGACAAGATGCATCCAAGATGACTGAAAGGCAGGGGATGAAATTGCAGGGGCCTTAACATTAATTTTTGAATCCTCTCTGGCCATAAAGAAGCATTCCAGTGGACTGGAATGACAGCTAATGTCCTACCATTATTCAAGAAGGGCGATAATAATAAACCAGGGAACTACAGGCCAGCGAGTCTAATATCTGTGTTAGGGAAACCATTGGAAAAAATTTCTGAGGGACAGAATTAATCTCCACTTGGAGAGGCAAAAATCAATCAAGGACAGTGAGGCTTTGTAAGAGATCAGATCTAATAAATTCGAATTTTTTGAGGAGGTAACCAGGTGAGGGTAGTGCAGTTGATGTCGTCTACATGGAGTTCAATAAGACTTTTGATAAGGTCTCACATGTAAGATGAGCTAAGAAGCTAAGGGCCCCTGGGATCCAGTGCAATTTTGCCAATTGAATCTGAAATTTGCTTAGCGGCAGGAAACAGAGAGTGATTGTTGAAGGCTGTGTTTGGATGAAGAGAAACTAAGTCATTCACTTTCAAATCCAACTACTGGTTCTGTTGGGCCGGTCCACCATATTTTATTAGTACTCCCTGGGTACCTTGGTATCCTCATTATCAGTGTCCCTGCTTCAACATGTCCATCAGACTCCCTATCTTCCTTGAATGTAGAGATTCACAGCTGATTCATCACTCTTTGCTGAGTTCACTCCATCAATGAGCAAGGTTATGCAGGAGACAATGAGCACTTACTGTTCTGGAGATTTGGACTTATCAGCTTCTCCTGAGTGCTCCAGACAATAGAAGCCTATCTTCAGAAGATTGACTTTCTCCTCACATACAGTCCTAGTAGTTGCACAGACAGCATTATAGCGGCATTCGACATCAGGCTGAGAGCAAACATTCACAGAACTATAGTTATATAGAATGTACATATAGTAATAATTCCCTGAATAGTGAGCACTCACCTGCAGGAATTGCTGCCTTTGGTCGCAATGAGCTAGTCATTGAGGGGCTGAAATCACTTCCCATTCAGGAATCTGGCCGAATGATGCCAGACATCTCTGAGAGCCATGTGTGCAGCCAATGGCCTGCTGGAGCCGAGCGAACCCAAGGATGGCTGAAAATCTAATGTCTCATGCTATTTGACTCACTGAGTATCTTACCAGCCGCAAGAGATTATTTGCCATGTGGTAAAGGTGTCCAGTTAAAGTTGATAAGGCAGTCTTTGCCCTTCTCATCTAACCACTGCCAAGAACTGCCCCAACCCATTGAGCCCTGTTCTCCACAATGTACACCTCACCACTTTCTGATAGACGAGTCCCATAAACTTACCTTCATTTCCAGAGTCTGCTGTATCTATGTCTATAATTGTCTATAATTCCAGCAGCTTCTGGCGGTGCTGTTGGGACTGAAGATCTGCCTGAGCTACAATTTGCCAGATGCTTTTCGAGGCAGGATGATGATCAAAATGACAAAAGCCCCAGGTACCAGGTACCAGGTGACCGTGAAATTATAGGGAGGCTTTTAAAAATGGCCATAGCAGGGCTGACCCTGGCTCACACATGGCCACAATGAGTTGAGGATGTCGGTGATGTTCTAGTTTTTATTAATGAAGTTCATCTCAATGAGATGTTGGCTGTAATGACTACTTGGCAACAGCCCTTACTAATCATTCAGTCTGCCTGATCAAAACAAAGATCAGCATATCTGTTCCCATAGCAACCTTATTGATTCTCTGGAGAGTGGATTCTGAATGACTGGAGTAAATATGTAGTCAGTGTATGTGTCTCTTTTAACCAATGTGGTTCCAAGGTGATTAACATTCTGCTTATCTTTCTGCTTCCTGATCACTGATTACGTGAAATTGCCATTACATAACTCTAACAGAAAACTACGTAATTCTGAAGCAGTTTTCAGGTCTTGGGGTAAAGTGCACATTTGAAGCCAAGCATAATTTTCTAATTCCTGAGGATTTGTCACCCATTTTCAAAGTAGGCTTGGGTCCTCAGCTGAGATTTGCCTTTTTGAACAATCCATTCTTGTCTAAAAGATCAGTGATGAAAGTTTATGCATACGAATTATGCAAAGACTACATAAAACACTATGAACGAGTGACTTGTTTTCCTAACTTTTGATTGAAACAATGTTTCTTGGAATCTGGTTCATTTGAAATCGCTTTGTCCTGTGCTACATGGAGACTATTCATGTAACTTGTACCTTGTAGACCATGGACAGGCTTTGGGGAGTGAGGAGGTCAGTTGGAATTTAAAGTGCACTATTGCAGATAAGAGTCATTTTCTAATTCAAGAGGATCTGTCATCCATTTCCAGATAGATTTGGGTCCTCAGCTGAGATTTGCATATTTGAACAATCCACTCTTGTCTAAATGATCTGAGATGAAAGTTAATGTATAAGACTTACTCAGTGACTACATAAAACACCATGAACTAGGTGGTACAGTGACTTGTTTTCCTAACCTTTGATTGAAGCAATGTTTGTTGGAATCTAGTTGATTGAAAATCACCACTTTTCCATCGTTCCATATATGCACCACCTACTGTGTGAGCACTACTAATCGGGTTGGTTGGATCCTAAAGGACACAGTTGCTAGACTGGATCTGTGGCAGGTGGTGAAGGAACCAATGAGAAGGAAAAGCATACTTGACCTCATCCTTACCAATCTGCCTGCTGCAGATGTATTTGTCATGACAGTAAGAGTCCACTCTTTCTGATACGGGAGGCCTTCGGAGGAGGCTAAAATGGATCATCTACTTGACATTTCTGGCTAATTTTATTGGATGTACTTCAGCCTTATCTTTTGTACTGATATATCGACAGTCCTTCATTGAAGATGCGGATATTTGTGAAGGCTCCTCCTCCAGTAAATTATTCAGTTGTCTACCACCATTCATCACATTATGTGGCAGGGCTCCAGACCTTAGATTTCATCCATGGGTTGTGGAATCTATCATTTGCAGCTTGGCACACTGTGTTGTAGCTTCAAGGATGAACAGCTCATTTTTAGGTATGCCCTGTGCTGCTCCTGGCATGCCATCCTGCTGCATTGAACAAGCATTGGTCCCCTGGCATGATGGTAGTGGTAGAGTGGGGGATATGCTAGGCCAGAGCATTATTTTAGATTAGATTACTTACAGTGTGGAAACAGGCCCTTCGGCCCAACAAGTCCACACCGACCCGCCGAAGCGCAACCCACCCATATCCGTACCTTTACCCCTTTAACCTAACACTACGGGCAATTCAGCATGGCCAATTCACCTGACCCGCACATCTTTGGACTGTGGGAGGAAACCGGAGCACCCGGAGGAAACCCACGCAGACACGGGGAGAATGTGCAAACTCCACACAGTCAGTCGCCTGAGTCGGGAATTGAACCCGGGTCTACAGGCGCTGTGAGGCAGCAGTGCTAACCACTGGGCCACCGTGCCGCCCACATTATATATTGTGCTGGAGCACAATTCTGCTGCTGCTGATGACCACAATGTTTTGTGGACGCCCAATCTTGAGTTGCTAGACCTGTTCAAAGTTTGTCCCATTTAGCACAATGATCATGCCATACAACACAGTAGAGGATACCCTCAATGAGAAAACAGCATCCATTATACAATGGTCATTCTTATCGATACTGTCTTGGATAGATGCATCTATAGCCAGCAGATTGGTAAGGATGAGGTCAACTATGTTTTTCCTTCGTTTTGCTTCCCTCACCATCTGCCACAGATCCAGTCCGGCAGCTATATCCTTTAGGACCTGACCATCTCAATCAGTAGTACTGCTGCTGAGCCATTCTTAGTGGTGGACATTGAAATCCCCCACCAGAGTATATTTTACATCCTTGCCACTCCCAGTGCTTCCTCCAAACTTTGCTCAACATGGAGAAGTACTGATTCATCAGCTGAGAGAGGACAGTACACAGTAATCAGCAGGCAGTTTCATTGCCCATGTTTAACCAGAAGTCATGAGACCTCATGGGGTCTGAAGTCAATGTTGAGGACTCCCAGGGCAATACCCTCCTGACTATATATCACTGTGCTGCCACCTCTGCTGGGTGTGTCCTGCTGCTGGGACAAAATGCATCCAGGGTTGATGATGGTGTCTGGGACATTGTCTGTAAGGTATGATTCCATGAGCATAACTATGTTAGATTGTTGCTTGACCTGTCCATGTGACAGCTCTCTCAATTTTGGTACTTGCTTCCAGACATTTGTAAGGAAGGTTTTGCAGAGTTAATACTAAAAATTGCTGTAGATGGTAATCATAAATATACCAAGTTTTGTGTTTCTGTCCACATGCTCTAAGGATTCTCAATGTTGTGCTCTAGTGTAATCTATTGTCGTGAAGTGTAGTGTGATGTAGTATATTTTAACTACACCTGCAATGTACTACTTATAATCAGTGATATGAAGGTCTGTGACAACATTGCAAGGGCCCTGAAGCCCTTACATAACCCCAACACTGAAATTCATGGAGGTGGCTATGCACTCTTCAGAGCTACGATTTCAAACAGAACTTAGTTGGACTCCTCTGCTCTTCGGTCCAGATTGTGCATGATTTCTGGCATCACTGCCAGAGGTTGCCTCCTTGTCTAGATTTCTGTCAACTCATTAATGACATAAGTTTGAAGTAATGGGATCAGTAGGAACTTGTTCTCCAGCAGCTCTCTGAATGTCAGAGACCTTGTTTCTTTCTCCACCAGCTAAGGTCCCATGTCAGTAATGTGCTCAACTAAGCCTCCTCTCACCAGGGTTGATGTCCCTGCATTGGTGAAGGCTGGAGAGGAAGGTCCATAATGATGCATCATTAGGGACCTGTGATTGATTCTCTACAGAGGAGTTCTGCAAGGAGACAGTGAAGCTGGGCCAGGGGTGGGGTTAGGGCTTTTCGTTTTTGGGTCCTGGCTTCAGGGAGCAATCTGAAGGTCACGTAGATAAATATAAAAATTTGTTAGTGCTATAAGCCACCACCCTTGCTCCAAAGTGTTACTAAGATCTTGGAGACTTAGATGCTTCTTGGAGTTGCAGATTTGCAGATTGGAGAATTTCTCTGTTCCTGCTCTTACCTCTCTTGCACAAGGGGAAAAGCATTACAGAAAAATGATACCTGGATTGATAAATACAGATAAAGATGTCAATTCCCAGATCTGTGATGGTTTGCGTGCATTTTCTGTTAGAAGAATATGGCATGGTTGGGGGGGAGGGGGCATTAGCAATTAAAGGGTGATCAATGAATGATGGTTCAGTCTCATCAAAGAGTGACAGTCGATGGCAAACATTAAGTATTATATGAAGTGTGTGCCTCAGATATATGTGAGGTGTTCAGCCTGAAACCATTATTTTGTAGTAGTGATCATGTCCCATGCAATCCTTTGAATCATAGAATCTCTTCAGTGTGGTAACGGGTCATTCAGCCTATCGAGTCTACATCGACCCTCTGAAGAGCATCCCATTCAGAACTGCCCCCCTAACCTCCCCAGTAACCCTGCATTTCCCATGGCCAATCCACCTATCCTCTATATCCCTGGACACTATGGGCAACTTAGCATGGCCCATCCACCCAACCTACACATCTTTGGTGAAAATTTATCAGATTTGACATTCTCCTTCTCCCAGTCGTCATGGGAGGTCAGTGACCTGACGGTGCTGTTTTTATGTTCTAAGCATGAAACCTTGCACACATATGAGAGGCTGCACCGCTGCACATGAAGCATCTGATGGTTGACGTCTGGCTCCCAACTTCCTGTCTGACAGTCCACAGCAATTGCAAACTTAGAATGTACCATACCAGTATGAAAATGATTCAATGATGAGTAGATAATGGTACCTACCCTGATGGATCATTCATCCTCTTGAGAAGCTGAAGACAGGTTCTTCTGTGCTATCCATAGGTGCTCACTTCTGCAGTGACTGCAGTCCAGGCTGCCGTTGTAAACTGTCATTCCTCAGACTAAAATCTTCCTTTCTATCATCAAGAGCCTTCAGGAGAGCTTGTGCGTGATATGGCACTGAATCATGAAGCTGCTTTCTCCCTGGTCTCAGAAATCTCCAGGAGTGAGTGGCAGTGATGAGCAAAGGCTGATTGATGCTCCTGGTTTACAGAAAATAAAATGACTTTTAAATATATCCCACAGGCACTGTAAGGTCCCAGCAGATGGGGAGGAAGGATGTGGACAAAGCATTGTGTTTTACTTGTGCATGTATAGTTATTGAACATGAGAGAACGTAATTATGCATGAAAATCCATCCCAACCTTTGTCAGTAAACCTTCCATTTCTGAGAAAGTGTCCATTCTTAGCATGCAAAAAATACCTCCCAAAATATTATTTCCATCTGTATCTGAATGTGTGAGAATATGGGTGAGACAAGAGAGTGAAATATTGCATAATATCAATGATCATAAATAGCCTTCTTTATTATAAACTCACAAAACGCTTGCTGCTGAATCTTTTTGAATGGCACACTTACTCTGACATAAGAAAACACACGTCTTTTACATACGAACAAACAGACCGAGGCAGGAAAAGGGAATATACACATTCCGTTTGTGACACCAGAATTCTGTATTATTGATTATTCACGTCTTATTTTGCCCTGACAACTTCAATAATTAGTGTATTTATGCCAAGTCCCTTTGCTCCTTCACACTCTTTAAAATTGAAAGTCTGGGTTGGAATAAATACTCACAGCCTACGTACTGATTAGCAGTTCCAGGCTCCTTTCCTGGCCATTAGCTTGCTCCGAGTTCTCCCTGTCTAACTGGAAGCCAAGCCTGCCAATCAGGCTGGCTTCCAGACGTGGAGACCTGTCAATGAAAGCAGACACACACCGGAAAGTTAAAATTTCACAGTTTGCGTGGGAAACTAGATTCTTAGATTTTCATCCAAAACTGTTTTCCTTCCGTATCCCTATCCCAGCTTGGAAATCCCACCTCTGTTAACATTTGTACTCTTGGCGGCATCTCAATCAATTCCGTTGCCACTGGATAAATCAGTATTGAATCATTGCTGTTTGTAAGAGATCCCCTTTTTGAAAATTAGCTTCCCTTTCACTTCCCAACATAAAATATAATCTGTTTGCAATCACAGATTGCTGACTGACTCATTTTTCAATTCTTACCATTCTCCTGTTCTGGTTTCAGACCTCCAACATCTGCAGGTCTTTTTCCTATTTTACATGTTCCTTTGGTTAATCTTAACGCCCTTTCTGTGTCTTAAGTTACATTAGAATAGCAGTTACAAAAACGTCAAACCAACGTTATATAAATATTTCTTCACCTCCTGGCTTGTTAAAGGCAAGCTTTCTCACTTATCACTGTCATCGCTTAAAACTTGGGAGGAAATAACACTTCAAGATATAAATAAAATGTTTTAAATCTATCAGTACATCAGTAGTTATCATTAGTGAACAGCAGTACAGTAGTAGTTATCATTAACGAACAGCAATAATAACTACACTTGCTAGCAGATAACTATCCTCTTGTGTTAATTTGACAGTTAATCAGACTTGTATAGGTGTTTACTGCATGACTTTCTGATTCATGTTCTTCATTGCTTGACGCTGTTCTGCAGTTCTCTGTATCTAATGAGGACAGATGTCTACTCTTTCTCCGCAGATGTCCTGACTTTCTGAGCTAGCTAGATAGTGGCGTGACTCTAGCTTGTTAAGTGCTTCTAACAGCCAGTGATTTATGGGATCAGTAAACAGGTCATCAGATTTAAGGAGGCCTACATCTTAAGATTAGTTACTTACATGCATCAAAATTGCTTTGGCGACCAGACTTATGAATGGCACAGTACAGCGATCAGGTAAGCTATTTTGGGCAAATTGTCATGGTATATTCTTGTATTCCGTTGATATAAATGAGTTTTCTATACATAAAAATGCCTGTAAACCCTTTCTTAAAGATGTGTGGTCGTGCATTGGTAATGTCACTAGACTAACAACCCAGAGGCCTGGGCTAATGATATGGGACCATATTTTCAAATCACATCAATGACTGCAGTTGGGACTTAAATTCAATTAAAAACTACTGTCAGTAATGGTGACCATGTAAGCAATCAATGTCTGTTGATTAAAAACCTATCTGGGTCAGTAATCTTTTTTAGGGAAGGAAGTCTGCCATCTTTACCTCTTCTGCACTACAGTTGACTCGAGACCCATAGCAGAGTTGTTGACTCTTGATCACTCTTTGAAATGGCCCAGCAAAAAAACTCAGTTCCAGGTCAATTAGGGATTGACAGCAATGCTTATATGCCAAGAAAAGAATTGCTTCCAGCTACGTGGGGGGACTAAAGATGAAGGAATTGTTCTTAAGAGTGGAGAAAGTGAAGAGGGAATATAAGGGAAATGTTCAAATTCGTGAAGGGTTTTGAGAGAGCACGTAATAAGAAACTGTTGACAGGTGGAAGTGGGGTTGGTAACAAAAGGACACGGATTGAAAGTAATTGACAAAAGAATCCGAGGGGAGAAATAAGGAGATCTTCCTTTGAATTGAACTTGTACTTTTGACCGGGAGTGCTTTTCCTGAAAGGGTTGTAGAGGAAGATTCGATAATATCTTTTGAAACAGACTTGAGTAAGTGCTTGAAAAGGGAAAAAAAAATTGCTGGGTTCTGGAGAAAGAGCAGACAAGTAGGATTAATTGCACTGCATTTTCAGAGAGCTGACACAGAACAATGGATCAAACGGCCTCCTTTGGAGCTATATAATAAAATACAATTTGTTATCAGAGCTCTGACTTCATGGCTCCCTAAGGGCTGCTATTGTATTTTCATATTTTAACATTTTGTGGAAATTTTAATTTTCTGGGCTCTTTATTATATGTTTGTTTAGCTGTATATTCCATCTCCTTTAAATCCGAGGGCTGACTGGAACATGCTGGTAAAATATTATGAACTTCGAGCCAACACCCTGGATTGCAGCAGTAACACAAGGAGGAAATTTATCTATAAACAGTTAAATCAATCCAAAACAGAATAATTCCTCTATATGTACTGACCAAATTTAGCCAGTTAGTTAGCCTCCCCATGGAGTTTTTAAGTTTTTATGAAAATATATTTTGTTCCTAATGTCTGAACATCAACACATCTTAATCAGAATGTTTGATTACAACAAAAATAACTTGTATTCATCCAGCACCTCTAGCATAATCAAAGGACTGCTACAAGGCAAAACATGACATTAAACCACATAAGAGACATGAAGTAAAATGACCAAAATGCTGCACATAGTTTTAAAGGAGCTTCTTAAAGGAGAGGTTTAGGAAGGAGATTTCCAGAGATTAGGGCCAACATTACCTCTAACATTTTCTACCATTGTGTGGGCCTCCAAGGCCTGAGCAAGCAGTAGTAATGCATCAGCCACTGATCAACATGCACAGAGCATCCCAGGAACAATCCCACTGCTTCAAGGGAATATTGCTTAGGGTTTGGGCAGCTGAAGACTGGCCACCAATGATGAAGCAAGTAAACTCATGGCTACTGAAGAGGCTAGTTTGGAGGTGCACAGATATTTAGATGGAAGGCAGCTCAGTGGTTAGTACTGCTGCCTCACAGCACCAGGGACCTGGGTTTGATTCCAGCCTCGGGTGACTGTCTGTGTGGAGATTGCACATTCTCCCCGTGTCTGCGTGAGTATCCTCCGGGTGCTCCTGTTTCCTTGCATAGTCCAAAAGTTACATGGATTGGCCGTGCTAACTTGTCAATATGTCCAGAGGTGTGCAGGCTAGGTGGATTAGCCATGCCAAATGTGGGGTTACGTGGATAGGGTAGGGGTCTGAGTCCGGGTGGGATGGTCTTTGGAGAGTGGTGAAGATTCGATGGACCAAATTGTCTCTTTCCGCACTGTAGGGATTCTATAATTCTTTGAAGGATTATGAAGGTGCACGAGATTAAAGGCAGAGACTTAGACAAGGCCCTAAATGGTTTTGAGAAAAGGGTGAGAATTTTAACATCAAAATGTTGTTTATCCAAGGGCTAATTTAGGTCAAGAAGCCAGGGATATGATGTGAGCATTACAATGTGAATTAGGCACGAGCAGCAGAAATTTGGATGATCTCAAGTTTATGTTGAATAGATTGTGGCAAGCAACTGGGACAGTGCTGGAACGTTCTCATGCACAGGTAACAAAGATGTAGATGATAGTTTGAATAGCAGGTGAACGGGGGCAGGGTAGAGTTTTTTTTATTAATTTCATCGGATGTGGGTGTCACTGGCTGGCCAGCATTTATTGCCTGTCCCTAGTTGCCTCTTAAGAAGGTGGTGGTGAGCTGCCTTTTTGAACTTCTGCAGTTCACGTGCTGTTGATAGACCCACAGTGCCTTTCAGGAGGGAATTCCAGGATTTTGACCCAGTGACAATGAAGGAACTGTAATCTTTCCAAGTCAGGGTGGTGAACAGCTCAAAGGAGAACTTGCAGGTGGTGGTGTTGCCACGTTCCACTCTCCCTGTCCTTCTAGATGGGACATTGGCTTGGAAGATGCTATCTAAGGATCTTTAGTGAATTGTTGCAGGTGCATCTTGTAGATAGTACATAGCTAGTGAACATCGGTCTTGGAAGGAATTGATGTTTTTGGACTGGTACCAGTCGAGTGGGCTGCTTTGTTCTGGATCGTGTCAGGCTTCTCCAATGTTACTGGAGATGCACCCATCCAGGCAAGTGGGGAGTATGCCATCTTGCTCCTGACTTGTACCTTGTAGATAGTGGACAAGCTTTGGGAATCAGCAGGTGAGTTTATGTGATGAGTCACATAATTTCTGGTCAATACTAACCCCAAGGACTCATTGATGGTAGCACCATTGAATGACAAAGCGCAGTGATTAGATTGTCTCTGATTGGAAATTGTCATTGCCTGGCATTTGTGTGGTGCAAGTGTGGCCCTAGCATGAATATGGTCCAGGATCTTGTTGACCATGGACTTGTCACAAATGGTGCTGAACATTGTGCAATTGTCAGCAATTGTTTCAGAAGTAGACACAGTCTACTCTTAGTCATGTTGTGTTTCTGTGTCAGAAGCATATCTGGGGTCAAATGTGTCAGCAAGGTTGGAAATAGCCAGGGTCAGTATCAGACAGTTGCCAAGCAAATAAGTGAAGTTGGTGGCATGGAACTGGAGTGTGTAATGGGGGCTTATGTCTTATATTTAGTAGGAGGTAACAAATTGCTGCTCTTGCAACAGTTTGACCATTTAAAGATTGTGAAGGGGTCAAGAGGTAAGGTGGTGAAATAGAGATGGATGTTAGAAGCATACATATAAAACCTGATGTCACAAAGATCCAGCACTTAGATGAAACGGGCTGTGGGCAATAGATAAACATTTTAGCCAGACTTCTATCATTATATAATAATCACAGAGTACAATGTTTATTTGAGCTGTGAATATTAGTGCTGAGTTCCCTTTATCATTTTGTTGCTGTTTTCTTTTAACATTCTAAGGAAGTTTAATGATACTGATGGTACAAATTAGCATTTAGATGCCATACACTCAGCTGCCTTAACAGTAAATGACTTAGACGTGATCAAGGAAAAATTGCCTGCAGACTATATTACTTTTATTGTGAAAAACTTGAATAGACTATCTACTTCAAACATACTGATTAGATATTAATGACTATAATGAGACTTGGACAGTAAGATTAGCTGAGGAACTTGGGTTGAAATTGATGTGGCTTAATGCATTGCTAAATGATTGTGTGAGCTGGCCAGATGAAGAAACAGGTGTTCAAATAGTGAATTGCATATTTATAGGTCAGCATTTGAAGGCATTGTTATTATTCTTTGGAACGTGATAGAATTTAATGTTAATCCAGCTCCAGTTCTATTTTGTTCCCAACTCAGAGCAGCACTGTGCAACCAGTTGTTTTTTAACCTAATGCTTTTTTTCCAAATTCCTAGTCCCTATCAGGAGGAATCAAGATAGCTTAAAAACAACTGAAGCTCAGTAAACTAGAAGAAGTGTTTTTAAATATGCTATTTTGTTGCCAGCAACATCATCAAGGACACTGAAATTTGTCTTGGGGCGAGCTCACAATGGGTAAAATATCTGTTTGTGTGCTGCCACTTCAGAGCAGTGCTCTATTCTGGGCGGCCCGGTGGCACAGTGGTTAGCACTGCTGCCTCGCAGCGCCAGAGACCCGGGTTCAATTCCCGCCTCAGGCGACTGACTGTGTGGAGTTTGCACGTTCTCCCCGTGTCTGCGTGGGTTTCCTCCGGGTGCTCCGGTTTCCTCCCACAGTCCAAAGATGTGCAGGTCAGGTGAATTGGCCATGCTAAATTGCCCGCAGTGTTAGGTAAGGGGTAAATGTAGGGGTATGGGTGGGTTACGCTTCGGCGGGTCGGTGTGGACTTGTTGGGCCGAAGGGCCTGTTTCCACACTGTAAAGTAATCTAATCTAATCTATAGACGATGTCCATTCGGTGAGCACAGTCAGTATAGCCAGTCACTATCTAAATAGCCTGTTCATCCATTGATGCTGTTAGGGAGTAATTTGAGCATGACATGGGTAACCTGTAAATCCACATGAATTTCCAGCTGGAATTAGAATGAGGGAGAATGTTTTAGTTAACTTCATTAGCAATAATCATAAAATCACATAAGATTCATTGTATTATTTATTCTTATTCAAGAAAGTAGTCAGATTAGAAAAAAAGTGTTTAAACTGCATAAACACACTCAGATGCTGACAGTAAGCAATTTCTGTGAAAATGTAACATGGTTGAACCAGCATTAAGCCTGAGGAGCCTCATTTAGAAATGGAACATCAGGATCATCATGTGCCACAATGAGAAAGAAAAAGCAAACACCTTCTTCCCCGAGTCTCTGGGAATACTGTACTTTTGCAAGTTCAATGTCTCCTGAAGCAAAGTTTGCTTGCATTATTTAACCAGTCTCTTATGTGTGAATGACTTACTGCTGTATGGGAAGGTTAGCAACGAGCTATAATGATTTTCAAAAATTCATTCACAGGACATGACCATTTTTGGCTAGGCCAGTGTTTATTGCCCAGAGAGCTGTTGAGATGCAATTGCACTGATGTGGACAAGAGTAACATGTAGGCCAGGCCAGGTAAGAATGGCAGATTTCCTTCCCTAAAGGACGTTAATGAACCAGATGGGTTCTTCTGAAAATTGGCAACAGTTTCATGGTCATCATTAGACTCTTTATTCCAGATTATTTTTGAATTCAAATTCCACCATCTCCCAAGATGAGATTCAAACCCGTACCACAAGAAGATTGGAGGCAGTGCCCAAACTTGCCAAGCTCATTTCAATGGCAGGGGGAGGCGATGGCCTATTGGTATTATTGCTAGAGTATTAATCCAGAAACTGTTCTGGGGACATGTGTTCGAATTCTGACCCAGAGCAATGTGGTTGACTCCCAATTGCCCTCTGAAATAGCCTCGCAAGCCACTCAATTGTATCAATCACGATGAATTCTCAATAAAGACATGAAATTGGACGGACTACCCTGCATTGAACCAGGCACCAGAATAGCTAGTGGCAGAAATATCCCTGTCAACCCTTTAAAGTCCTCCTCACTAACATCTGGGGACCAGTGCCAAACTTGAGAGGGCTGACTGACTAGTCAAGAACAAGCATACTCAATCTCAACATCACCAACATGTCAGCTGCAGATGCATCTGTCCATCACAGTATCAGTAAGAGTTACCATTGCACAATCCTCATGGAGACAAAGTCCCACAATCACATTGAGGATACCCTCCATTGTGGTGTGTGGCAATATCACCGTGCTAAATGGGACAGACTTTGAACAGATCTAGCAACTCAAAACGGGGCAACCGTGAGGGTCTGTGGGCCGTTACCAGCAGCAGAATTGTACTCCAGCACAATTTGCAAACTTATGACCTGTCATATCGCCCACTCAACCCTTACCATCAGGCCAGAGGTTCAACCTTGATTCAATGGAGAGTGTAAGAGGGCATACCAGGAGCAGCACCAGGCAAACCTAAAAATGAGGTGTCAAACTGGTGAAGCTCCCAAACAGGGCCATTTACATACCAAACAGCATAAGTAGCAAGTGATAGACAGAACTAAGCAATCTCACAACCAACAGATCAGATCTAAGCTCTACAGTCTTGTCATATCCAATTGTGAATGATGGTGTACAATTAAACAACTTGCTGGAGGAGGAGGCTCCACAAATCTTCCCATCCTCAAAGATGGAAGAGCGCAAACTGGAGAAACAAAATCTGATCTTCAAACTAGATAGTTTACCACCTTTTGGTCTGAATATTGGTTTCAACACCTTCAAATTGTGAACCCATTCCTTCCCTTTCTTTTAGTTTGACCTGTTACATTCTCTATCATCCTCTCTCCCTTTCCCTTATCCCAGTGGGACTGCCTGTTCTTTGAAGTTTGGCAGTTAGACACACTGTTCTGCCATTCTCGCATTTCGATCATTTAATCTGAACTATCAACATCCTTTCTCCCTCTGCACTCCAACAGCTCCCCCCCAACTAAAGCATAAATGCTGCCCCCTTCACGTCAGCTCTGATGAAGTTCATTTAGACTCAAACCATTAGCTTGCTTTCTTTCCATGGATGCTGCCTGACCCACTGTGATCTCCAGCACTTCTTGTTTTCAGTGCAAAAGATAAGGCATGAATCATTCGCAGCAATCTGCAGCCAGAAGTGCCAAGTGGATGATCTATCTTGGCCTCCTCCAGTGGTCCCCAGCATCACAGACACCAACCTTTAGCCGATTTGATTCACTCCACATGATATCAAGAAATGGTTGGAGGCACTGGATACTGCAAAGGCTATGGGCCCTGACAACATTCCAGCAATAGTACTGAAGACTTGTACTGCAGAACTTGTCACTCCCCTAGCCAAGCAGTTCTAGTTTATTTGCAACACTGGCATCTACTCAACAAGGTGTAAACTTAGAGGAGAAAGTGAGGACTGCAGATGTTGGAGATCAGAGCTGAAAATGTGTTGCTGGAAAAGCACAGCAGGTCAGGCAGCATCCAAGGAGCAGGAGAATTGACGTTTCGGGCATAAGTCCTTCTTCAGGAATGGCTTCAGGAAAGGTGTAAACTTACTCAGGTATGTCCTGCACAGAAAAAGCAAGATAAATACAACTTTGCCAATCAGTAAAGTGATGGAAAGTGTAATCAACAGTACTATCAAGCAGCACCTGCTCAGCCATTTCCTGCTCAGTGACACCCAGTTTGCATTCTGCCAGAGCCACTCAGTTCCTGAACTTGTTAAGCCATTACATTTACATCAAGACCATATTTGATCCAAGTGGGGCATCAAGGAACCTTAGCAAAATAGGGATCAATGGGAATCGGGGGCAAACTCTCCGCTAGCTGGAGCCATACCTGGCACATAGGAAAATGGTTGAAGTTGTGCAGGTCAGGCATCTCAGCTCTAGGACATCTCTGCAGGAGTTCCTCAGGGTAGTGTCCTAGGCCCAAACAGCTTCAGCTGCTTTATCAATGACCTTCTCTCCATCATAAGGTCAGGAGTTGAGATGTTTGCCTGTGTTTGCACAATGTTCAGCACCACTTGTGACTCTTCAGATACTGAAGCTGTCCATTTTCAAATGCAACAAGATCTGGACAACATCCTTGGGCTGACACGAGGCAAGTAACAGTCACGCCACACAAATGCCAAGCAATAGCCATCTCCAATAATAAACAATCTGACCACTGCCCTTGGCCTTAAATGGTGTTATCATCACTACTCACTAGTCAACACCCCACTATCAAACTCCTGGGTATTATCATTGACCAGAAACACATCTGGACACATTGCATAAAGACAGTGGGTACAGGAGGAAGTTAGAGGCTAGGAATTCTGCAGCAAGTAACTCATCTCCTGACTCCCAAAGCCATCATTCACATGTCACAAGTCAAGAGTGTGATGGGATATACCCTACGTACCTGATAAGTGCAGCTCCAACAATACTCAAAAACTTCACACCATCCAGGACAGGGCGGCCCACTTGATTAGCATCACATCCACAAGCATCCACTCCCTCCATTGACAATGTTCAGTAGCCTGTACTATCTTCAAGATGCACTGCAGAAAGATCCTTAGGCAGCACCTTCCAAACCCACAACCACAACCATCGAGAAGGACAAGGGCAGCAGATAACTGGGAAAAGCACTAACTTTGAGTTTCCCTGTAAGGCGCTCACCACCCTGACTTGGAAATGTTGCTGGGTCAGAATCTTGCAAGTCCTTCCCTAATGGCATTGTGGGTCTACATACAACACATGGACTAGAGCAGTTCAATAATGCAACTCACCACCACCTTCTCAAGGACATCTAGGAATGGACAATAAATACAGGACAGCCCTAGATGCCCACATCCCCAGGAGTGAGTAAAAAAATGTTGATCCATTTTAAATTTACTGTCATTTCTGGTTGTTAAATGGACATTGTTTTACACACATGGTGCATATCTTGTTGAGCACGGTTAGAGCAGTTTGGATGAGGCAGCACCATTACAGTCCAGTAGAGGCTGCTGCAGAGGTTTCTCACCAATAAGGGAAAAGAAAAGGTTTATGGTCTTCCTTTGGTGTCCTGAATACACTTTCATACAATTTGGAGCTCTTCGCTTGGCAGAGAACAGGGAAAATGAAATATGGAATGTACACCATAACAGGAGAATTACAGCATGGGGAAGGTTGGCGTGACCCATGGTAAAATTTGGGCTGTTTGTGCTGGAAAGAAGGCAACTTTACAAAAGCATCATGTGCAGGAGTAGTCAATGTGCCAATCCAGCCTGCTCCACTATTCAATAACATTATGGCAGATGGATTTGTGTTTTGAATTCCACATGCCCACCTGCAGCAGGTCACCTTTGCTTCCTCAATCTAACAAGAATCTACCTCTGCCTTCAAAATATCTAATGACTTTCCTTGCATTGCCTTTTGAAGCAAAGTTCTAAAGTCACACAACCATCTGTCAGAGAAAAACAATCCCCTAATCTTCATTCTAAATGGTCAACCTCTGATTTTTAAACAATGTCCCTGAGTTCTGATACACACACACACGAGGAATATTTTTTCCGAAGATTATAAGAAATAGAAATGGGAATCGGCCATTCAGTACCTTGAGCCTGCTCCACCATTCAATGGGATGATGGCTGATCTGTTACTCCTCAAGTCCACCTTGCTCTTTCCCTATAACCCTAGATGCCTCTCCTAATCAAGAATCTATTTATGCCAACCTTGAAGTTATACAAAGATTCCCACCCCATAGCTCTCTGTGGTAAGACATTCCAAAGACTCTCAACCCTCTGAGAGAAGAAATTCCTCCTTAACTGAACATCCCTTTATCTTGAGACTCTGTCCTCTGTTCCTAGACTCTCCTATAAGGGGAAACATCCTCTCGGCATTTACCCTGTCAAGCCCCTTATGAATCTAATATCTCAATGAGATCAACTCTCATTCTTCTACATTCCAATGTGTACAGTCCCAAACTATTCAGCCTTTACTCATAAGACAATCCCTCCATATGCAGATCATCTTGGTGAACCGTCTCTGAACTGCCTCCAATGAAATAATATCTTCTCTTAAATAAGAGGATCAAAGCTGCTGACAGCACTATCGATGTGGAAGTCACTTAGTGTTGCAGCTTTCTACTGCTTTTCTCCGTTTAAATAATACTGTTCTTTAGTTGTCCCTTCCAAAATGAAAAACCGCACATTTTTCGACATTATACTTCATTTGCCAACTTTTTGTTCACTTACTTAACCTATCAAAATCTTTCTGTAAACTGTTTGTTTTCCTCTTGCAACTTGCCTTTTCACCATTTTTGAGTCATCTGTAAATTTGCTACAGTACATTTGCTTCTTTTCTCCTCGTCATTAATATATATTGTAAACAGCAGTGGTCCCCCAACGGATCCCTATGGAAACCCATTGGTTACAGGTCATCGATGTGAAAAAGAACCCTTTATGCCCACTCACTGTTTCCTGTCCAATAGCTAATTCTTTATCCCTCTCAACACACTACCTCTAACACCATGTCTCTTATCTTCAGACTTAACCTTTTATGAGAAATCTTGTTGAACACGTTCTGAAAGTCCAAATACAACATATCTACTGATTCCCCTCTATCCACCCTGATTGAGAACTTCCTTGAAAAACTCTAATAAGTTAGACAGACATGATTTCCCTTTCATGAAGCCTTGCTGATTCTTCTGGATTAGATTGTGATTTTCCAACTGTTTTGCTATTACTTCATTAATAATTGATTCCAATACTTTTCCAACAATAGGTGTTAGGCTAATCAGAATAGAGTTACCTGCTTTTTGCTTCCCTCCCTATTGACTAGGAGTAAGTGAGGACTGCAGGTGTTGGAGATCAGAGTTGGAAAGTGTGGCGCAGGTAAAGCACAGCAGATCAGGAAGCATCTGAGGAGCAGGCGAATCGATGTTTCGTGCATAAACCCTTCATCAGGAATGTGGAGGGAGGAGTGAAGGGGGCTGAGAGATAAATAGAAGGGGGTGGGACTGGTAGATGGGAAAACGATAGGCAGATGCAGGTGTAGGGATGATGGTGATAGGTCGGAGGGGAGGGTGGAACAGATAAGTGGGAAGGAAGACGTACAGCTCATGAGGGTGGTGTCAAGTTGGAAGGTTGGATCTGGGATGAGGTCAGGGGATGGGAGTTGAGGAAACTGGTGAAATCAACAGTGATGCCGTGTGATTGGAGGGTCCCAAAGTGGAAGATGAGGCGTTCTTCCTCCAGGCGTGGGGTGGCTTGGATTTGGTGGTGGAGGAGGCCAAGGACTAGCATGTTCCAGGCAGACTGGGAGGGGGAGTTGAAGTGGTCAGCCACAGGATGGTGGGGTTGTTTGTTGCGTATGTCCCAGAGGTGTACCTTGAAATGTTCCGTGAGTTGATGTCCTGTCTCCCCAGTGTGGAGTAGACTACATCAACAGTAACGGACACAGTAGATGAGGTATTTGGATGTGCAGGAAAATCTCTGCTGGACTTGGAAGAATCCTTTAGGGGCTTGGGAGGAGGTGTTGGTGCAGGTTTTACACCTCTTGCGGCAGCAAGGGAAGGTACCAGGAGTGGAGGGTGGGTTGGAGGGTGGGGGGGGAGGTGGGGGTGTGGGGTGTGGGGAATGAATGGACCTAACGAGGGAGTCGCGGAGGGAATGGTTTCTGTGGAATGCTGTTAGGGGTGTGGAGTGAAGTACATCTCTGGTGGTGGGGTCTGATTGTACGTGGCGGAAATGGCGGAGGCTAATGCAATGCATCTGGAGATTGGTGGGGTGGAAGGTGAGGACCAGGTGGGTCTATCCTTGTTGTGGTTGAAAGGGTGGGGTTCAGGGCGGAGGTGCGTGAAGCGAAGGAGATGCATTGGAGGGCATTGTTGACCATGTGGGAGGGGAAATTGTGATTCTTGAAGCTGGAGGCCATTTGGGACATTCTGGAGTGGAATTGCTCCACCTGGGAGCAGATGCAGCGGAGGCAGAGGAATTGGGAATAAGGGAAGATGTTTTTACAGAGGAAGGGTGGGAGGAGCATAGTCCAGGTAGCTGTGGGAGTTGGTAGGTTAAAAGTAGATGTCCGTATGGAGTTGGTCACCGGAGATGGAGACGGAGAGGTCCAGGAAGGAGAGGGAGGTGTCAGAGATGGTCAAGGTGAACTTGAGGTCAGGATGGAAGGTATTCGTGAAGTTGATGAACTGTTCAACCACCTCACGGGAGCATGAGGTGGCGCCGATACAGTCAACAATGTAGAGGAGGAAAAGGTGCGAAATGGTGCCAGTGTAACTGCAGAAGATGAACTGTTCCATGTCTCAGAAGAAGAGGCAGACGTTGCTGGGGCCCATGTGGATACCTATGCCTACCCTGTTGGTCTGAAGGAAGTGGGAGGATTCGAAGGAGAAGTTGCTGAGGGTGAAGTGTTTCCCTTGTTGTTTTTTAACCTCTGCTCAAATGGACTCTACATCATCCTAGCCTAGATAATTTCTCACACTTGTCCTCATTTCATTTCTTATTAACAGCGCTACCCAACACCTTTTCTGTCCTTCCTGACTTACTGAAAGATGAAATATCCCAGAAAATTAAATTGTCAGTTTTGATCTCCATGTAACCATGTTTCTGTAATGTCTGTGAGATCATATTCATTCACCTTTCTTTTACACCATCTGTTTGGTCACCTATTTACTTCACTGTGCTCTAGTTATTTATTTACTTTGTTATGTATGCTGTATGCTGTATGTATTCATTCAGGCCATTAGTTTTGATTTGTTATTTTTGTAACATTTTGTTCTTGACTACTGGTACACTCTTTCATTTATTCTCTCAGTTCCTTCCTGTCATTTCTTCTCATTCATTCCCATATTATTATTTTACAGCCTGGCTCGACCCCTTGATTTACTACATTAACTTATCCATCACCTCAGATGGTGAAAGGTGCTGTCAGCTCTATACAGTCATGAAGAGGGTTGCTATTGACATCCCGAGTTGAATGGTTTGTTAGAGCATTGACCACAGTACAGTTCGAGTACAGACTGTCCCAATATTATATTCTCCACTTTCCTCAAACCGTTGTCTATGCCCCACACTGAAACCCACTTCTTCCACACCAGCCATTATTAACATAATTAATTTTAAATATACCCTCTGCCAGCTGGCATGGCCAATTGGAGAATATTACCATTGAGGTTCTGCTATCCAATTGAGTGCCCTCTTCATACAATCTAAACAGAATTTTTTTCCTAGTTATGTCTGCTATTGGTAGCATGATATAACTGGATCCTCTCCCACCAACATCCTGGCCAGTTCTGAGCAGATCTCTTGAGCCCTGGTACTGGGTAAGCAATGCAGCCTTCTGGCCTCATTGAATTTGCTGTACAGAATACTGTCTTCTTTTTGTATTCCCTCCACTTGAATGGCTTCCTGTACCACAATGCCATGGTCAGTTAGATTATCCATCTGGCCGCTCTCACTGTCATTTGGCCAAGCAAGGATTTATTGGACAATTGCAAAGGCT
This sequence comes from Chiloscyllium plagiosum, assembly GCF_004010195.1. NCBI lineage: Eukaryota > Metazoa > Chordata > Chondrichthyes > Orectolobiformes > Hemiscylliidae > Chiloscyllium > Chiloscyllium plagiosum. Next base: position 109,813,588 of record NC_057712.1, on the reverse strand, counting down.
GAGGGTCCTGCATTCTTGCTGTCTATATCCCCTTACCTGTCTCGCTGATTGTCATGGCCTCCTTTCCCTGACCACTGACCAATCAAAACCTTATCCTAAAGGATGTGACTGTCTCCTGATACAATATATCCAGGTAACTTTGTTGGAGATGCATCCAGGAAAGTAGAGAATATTCCTCACCTTGTATCTTCTTAATAGTAGACAGGCATTTGGGAGACAGGATATGAGTTAGACACCACAGAATTTGTAACCTCTGATCTGTTCAAGTAGCCACAATATATATATGGCTTGATCAGCTCAATCTCTGGTCAATGATAATGCCTCCCAACCCCACTCCCAGGATGTTAATTGTGAGAGGTTCAGTAATGGTAATGGTGTTGAAAGTCAATGAGTGATTAGGTTTTTTTCTTGTTGGAGATAGTCATTGCCTGGCACTTGTGTGGCACAAATGTTACCCTTTACCACTTGTCAACTCAACGCTGGATATTGCCCAGATCTGTGCTACATATGGGCACAGGCTGTTTCAGTATCACATAAATGGCAAAAGGCATAGGACATTGTGCAATCATCAAAACAAATTCTCATTCTGACCTTGTGATGACAGGTAGCTCATTGACGATGCAACTGAAGAATGTTGGCCAAGGACATTCCCTTCAGGATGCAAGCTGTAGATAGCCTTATAGAGCACAAATTCTTTCAGGTTACTACAAACACTGATGAAAGTCTTGTCTATCTGCTGATCAGCTGCGAAGCTCTCTCAACCTAGCACAAATGTCACTGCAGCTACCTAGCTCAAAGACATATTTGAATGGGTCCTCATTCATCCAAAAATGCATGAGCTACTTGTCTGGTTTTGACAGATGCCTCATCCATCTGCGGAACCCTGCTGGTTAAATACAGAAATGGCACAAAAGCTGCCATTTGCCTCGGTTCTGCAAATGGAGTGGGGTTAAAATTGACTTTTCATTTTATATCTGTCATTGGATCCTTTGGTATCCTTTCATTGGCATAATGTGTAAACTATCCATAAAAAAATTTATAGTTATAACTATTAACAGCTACTTTAATTTTTAATATGTAACTAAGGCAGAATTATGATTTGCTGCAAATGTTGAATCATGATGAATTATGTTTCACTTCAAAGTGCAGGAAGATGCATCAAAGGAAATCCACCTGACTGGAACCAGCAACCACCATAAAACAGAAATAATTCACAATTAAGTCTCTCCTAATGTTTTCCAATATTTTTGATCTGCTTGGTGGCACACTTACGCATTTGTTTTAGGCATTCACATGAGGTGTGTTTGCTGCAGGAAGTTAAGACAGAAGTCTTTGTTAAACCTTGTTGTATCATGGTGTATCATTGCTTGTGCTGAAAATGTGTTGCTGGAAAAGCGCAGCAGGTCAGGCAGCATCCAGGGAACAGGA
>NC_057712.1:109758277-109812128 GCF_004010195.1 Chiloscyllium plagiosum | reverse complement strand
ATGCCCGAAACGTCGATTCTCCTGTTCCCTGGATGCTGCCTGACCTGCTGCGCTTTTCCAGCAACACATTTTCAGCTCTGATCTCCAGCATCTGCAGCCCTCACTTTCTCTCTAACCTACACAGCCCTCAATTTACTGCCATCCATGTGCTTGTCCAGCAGTCGCTTAAATGTCCCTAATGTCTCTGACTCTACTACCACTGCTGGCAGTGCATTCCACCACTCTCTGCGTAAAGAACTTATCTCTGACATCTCCCCTAAACCTTCCCCCAATCACCTTAAAATTATGACCCCTTGTGACAGCCATTTCTGCCCTGGATAAAAGTCTCTGGCTATCTATTCTATCTATGCCTCTCATTACCTTGTACACCTCCATCAAGTCACCTCTCTTCCATCTTCCCTCCAGTGTGAAAAGAGCTCACTCAACCTCTCTTCATAAAACAAGCCCTCCAATCCAGGCAGCATCCTGGTAAATCTCCTCTGTACCCTCTCTAAAACTTCCACATCCTTCCTAATAATGAGGCGACCAGAATTGGACACAATATTCCAAATGTGGTCTAACCAGGGTTTTATAGAGCTGTAGCAAAACTTCGCAGCTCTTAAACTCCATCTCCCTGTTAATGGAAGCCAAAACACCATATGCTTTCTTAACAACCCTATCAACTTGGGATCTATGCACGTGGATCCCAAGATCCTACTGTTCCTCCACACTGCTAAAAATCCTGTCTTTAACCCTGTATTCAGCATTCAAATTTGACCTTCCAAAATGAATCATTTCGCATTTATCCAGGTTGAATTTCGTCTGCCACTTCTCAGCCCAGCTCTGCATCCTGTCTATGTCTTGATGTAGCCTGCAATAGCCCTTGACACTGTCTACAATATCACTAACCTTTGTATCATCGGCAAACTTACTTACCCACCTTTCCACTCCTTCATCAAAGTCATTTATAAAAACTACAAAGAACAGATGCCCAAGAATAGATCCTTGCAGGACACCACTGGTCACCGACCTCCAGGTGGAATACTTTCCATCCACAACCTCTAGCCTGTCTTCTTTTGGCCAGCCAATTCTGCATCCAGACAGCCAAATTTCCCTGTATCCCAAACCACCTAACTTTCTGAATGAGTTGAGGTATATATTATAAATGCAGAGAAGTTATGTTGGAGCTGTATAGGACTTTAGTTCAGCCACAGCTGGAATACTGTTTGCAGTTCTGGTGACTGCATTATAGGAAGGATGCGATTGCCTTGGACAGATTGTAGAGATTCACCAGGATGTTGCTGGGATGGAGCACTTCAGCTGTGAAGAAAGGTTGGATAAGCTTAGGTTGTTTGCTTTGAACCAGAGAAGGTTGAGGGGGGACCTGATAGAGGTTATGAGGGGCATGGGCAGGGTGGATAAGTGAAGCAGCTGTTCCCCTTAGTCAAAGGGTCAATACCAAGGGTCACTTTTCAAGTGAAAAGCAGAAGGTTTAGAGGGGATTTGAGGAAAGCCTTTTTTCACCCAGAGGATGGTGGGGATTTGAAATGAATGGCCTGGCAGAGTATTTGAGATGGGTAGACTCATAACCTTTAAAAAGTACTTGGGTGAACACTTGACATTTCATAACATTCAAGGCTATGAGCCAAATGCTGGAAGGTGGGACTGGTAGAGATTTTGTGCAGCTTTGGCAGTACTTGATGGGCCAAAAGGTTGAAATTCTATGAATATATTCATCATCCATCACACTTCATTTAGAAATCAGAGGCTAACTCGATGAATCCAAATTATTATTCTAAAGAGTTTCAAAGGAAAGACCTTGAACCTGAAACACTGGCTTAAGTTTTCTCTCCACAGATGCTGTCAGACTTGCTGAGAATTTTCTAAATCTATTTTTATTCCAAGTTATTGCTCCTTGCAGGGTTGACTCTAATTCGATTTTTTTTAACCTCAGAATCCCAACGGGAAGCCGTACAGTCAGATGCAAACTGTCATTCAAGATGGCAATGAGTCTGTTTCAAGGCTTGAACCCTTGGGAAACGTATATGAAAACACATTGTACAGATCATGCCTTATGAGATACTTGGAGCTAATAATGCATTTTATTCAGCTGAAGAATGACAAACAGGATTTAAATTATCCTTTCGTGCATTCCACTTCTGACTTACTCTGCATTAATTAGGACTGAGAAATGGAATATAAAGTTTGCGTATAAAAGTGGGTCTAAGTTAGAATGTGAAAATTAGGTCATTGAAAGTCAATGCCAGTTCTATTCTCAGCAGTATGTTTTTCCCAACTTGCAACTTCCACTTTCATTGATCTCAAAATTTTATTGTTCAAGCTTATACAATTAATGGTAAGGTCCTAGGGCGTGTTGCTGAACAAAGAGACCTTGGGGTGCAGGTTCATAGTTCCTTGAAAGTAGAATCACAGCTAGATAGAATAGTGAAGGAGGCGTTTGGTATGCTTTCCTTTATTGGTCACAGCATTGAGTAAGGAAGTTGGGAGATCATATTGCAGCGGTAAAGTATATTGGTTAGGCCACTTTTGGAATACTGTATTGTGTGCAATTCTGGTCTCCTTCCCATAGAAGGATGTTGTGAAACTTGAAAGGGTTCAGAAAAGGATGTTGCCAGGGTTGGAGGATTTGAGCTATAGGGAGAGGTTGAGGAGGAAGGGGCTGTTTTACCTGGAGTGTCAGAGGCTGAGGGGTGATCTTATAGAGGTTTATAAAATCTTGAAGGGCATGGATAGGATAAATAGACAAAGTCTTTTCCCTGGGTGGGTGAGTCCAGAACTAGAAGGCACAGGTTTAGGGTGAGAAGAGAAAGATATAAAAGAGACCTAAGGGGTAACTTTTTCATGCAGAGAGAGGAGCATATATGGAATGAGCTGCCAGAGGATATGGTGGAGGTTGGTAGAATTGTAACATTTAAAAGGCATCTGGATGCGTATATGAATAGGAAGGGTTTAGAGGGATATGGGCCAAGTGCTGGCAAATGGGACTAGATGGAGTTAGGATATCTGCTCAGCATGGACGTGTTGGACTGAAGGGTCTGTTTCCATGCTGTCCATCTCTATGACTGTAAACAACAGGTGTCACACATTAAAAAAAAGTGTTTTCACCACTTGGAACTAATGGTGCAATGATTTCCTCTTTTGGACATTAGAGTAGATTACATAAAACGGGATGACAATGAATGGAAAATCAGGAAGCTCAATTCTTGACCTGACTTTACCTCACCACTTTCATGCCAGTAAGAATATGAAGGTGCATTATCTGATCAAAACGCTACCCAATCCTACATTTCATGGTACATTCTCATCTATGAAGGTTGAATGTGGCACATTTGAGGAGAGACTAATCTTCATTAGATTTGTCAGTATTGCTAGTGTCTGATTCAACAGAATGTGAACTCACTTCAGGTGTTTGGGTAGGTCAACAAGATAACAACCTCTCTCTCTCTTTATTGTAAATACACGTGAAATCATTGCAACCCAATGACAGATAAATAAGGATATAAATAGCTGCTAAACTACCAAGTACATTCAGAGAGTGACACTGATGATGTCTGAAGTAGAAAATATAAATAGTAACTTGGTTTAACAGGCAATAATCTTCTGAGAAGAACTAAAAACTCTTCCAGGGTTATCTTTGAAGAGGAAAGAGGAGTACCTTGGAAAAATAATGTATTCAAGAATAAGAAAAAAATCATTTGGAAAATAAGTTATTTTTAGAATTGTTTTGTGTATTCAAAGCCTGTGATGGTGAAATGTCCCCCAGCTAGTTGATTCAGTAATGGAATGTGATGGTGAAATGGCAATGTTGTTCTGTATACCATTGGACAGAGTGATAGTGAAAGGTGCTGTCAGCTCTATACAGTCATGAAGAGGGTTGCTATTGACATACCAAAATCAATACAGAAAATGCTTACAAACAACTACATGGCATTGGAGACAGGATATTAGTATGGCTAGAGGATTGAGTCAAAGAGTGTGGTGCTGGAAAATCACAGTCGGTCAGGCAGTATCCGAGAAGCAGGAGAATTGATGTTTCAGGCATACGCCCATAAGCAGGATAGAGGATTGGCTAACTAATAGAAAACAGAGAGTTGGGATGGCAATCTGTAACCACTGAACACCACAGGGATCAGTGCTGGGGTCACGGTTATTTCCAATGTATATTAATGACTTGGATGAGGAAAATGAATATACTACAGCCAAGTTTGTGGATGACACAAAAATAGATGGGAAGGCAACTGATGAGGATGACACAAAGAATTTGCAGAGGGATATAGACAGGTTAAGCAATTGGGCAAAAACTTGATAGATGGAATATAATGTGGGAAATGTGAGGTTATGCACTTTGGCAGGAAGAATAGGGTAGCTAAATACTGTTTAAATTGAGGAAGACTGCAGAAAGCTACAGAACAGAAGGATTTGGTTATCCTCATTTATGAATTATAAAAAAACCTTGCATCAAAGTTCAGCAGGTAATAGGAAAGGCATATTGATTATTGGCCTTTATTTCAAAGGGATTGAAATACAAATATACAGAGGTTTAGCTAAAACTACACAAGGTACTAATCAGACCACAGCTAGAATAGTGTGAACAGTTTTGGACACCATTATCTAAGGAAAGATATAATGGCATTGGAGGCAGTCCACAGAAGGTTTATAAGGCTGACACTGTCTTATGATGAAAGTTTCAGTAGATTTGGCCTGTACTCAATGGAATGTAGAAAAATGAGAAATGATCTGAGTGAAATATGCAAGTTTGTTAGGTACTTGACAGGATAGACACAGAAAGGTTACTTTCCCTTGTGGCGAGTGTGGAACCAAAGGGCATAATTACAGAATAAGAGGCCACACATTTAAGATGAGTAAGGAAGCATTTCTTCTCTCAGAGGGTAATAAGCCTGTGGAATTCTTTACCAGCTGTTGAGCCTAGCTCATTAAGTATATTGAAAGCTGAGATAGACAGATATTTAATCAGTAAAGGAATCAAAGGTTATGGGGAAAAAGTCAAGAAAGTGGAGTTGAGGATTATGAGATTAGCTGTGATCTCACTGAATGGCAGAGTAGATTCGATGGGCTGAATGGCCTATTTCTGCTTCTACATAGAGTCACGTAGTCATACAGCACGGAATAAGATCCTTAGGTCCAACCAGTCTATGCTGAATATAATCCCAAACTAAACTAGTCCCACCTGCCTGCTCCTGACCCATATCCCCCCATACCTTTCTGATTCATGTATCCATCCAAATGTCTTTTAAATATTGTAATTGTACCTCCATCCATGACTCCCTCAGGAAGTTCATTCCACATGTCAATCACCCTCTGTAAAATATTTACCTCTCACATCTTCTTTTAAAACCCTCTCCTCCCACCCTAAAAATGTGCCCCCTAGTCTTGAAATCCCCCATTCTAGGGAAAAGACCACTATCATTAACTCTATCGATGTCTCTCATTATGTTATAAACTTCTTTCTATGGTGTTAGACACAAAATGATGTTTTTTTAAATTTAAGGATCAGTTTGGAGAATCAGTAGAATTGAAAACAGGTCTGGCATATAAAGGGTGACCGACTCAATGCTATTAATTTTCTGTTCCTGACAAAACAGAATATTGCATTTCCTTTTAACCCAAACCTGGCTGTTGTTACCATGGTTGGTGTAGGGAAGGAAGGAAGACTGAGGTGAGTGAGATAGTCCAAACTCCTCCAGCTGGTGATTGCTTTCAGGGTAGCTTTGCCAGAGCTCTGGAAGAATGATACTTACCAATCCTCATGGCTGCATCCAGCACAGGACTGGGAGAATCATTTTGAAGTAAGCAGAAAATAAATTAAATGAAAGAATTGAACAAAAAAGACACTTCATTTATATTCTGAAGGTAAACATAACCTAAGAGTAGGAGGAGACCATTCAGTCCTTCAAGCCTTCTATACGGCAGATCTGATTATGGTCTCAAGTATACTTTTTAGTCTGTCCCAAAATTTGCTGACTCCCTTGTAAATCAGAAATCTACCTTAATTGGCCTTCAATACATTCGATGACCCAGTCCAGGAGGGAGAGAATTTTAAAGATCAGGATCATGCTGAGAGAAGGAACTACTCATCATCTACTTCTTAACAGGAGGCCTTTTTATTCTTATTTAAAGATCACACAACACCAGGTGTCCAACAGGTTTATTTGGAAGCACTAGCTTTTGGAGCACTGCTCCTTCATCAGGTGGTTGTGGAGTATAAGATCGTAAGACACAGAATTTATAGCAAAAGTTTACAGTCTGATGTAACTGAAATTATATATTTTAAAAAACCTGGATTGTTAGTTAAGTCTGTCATCTTTTAGAATGACCATGTTGGTTTCAGTTCTTTCATATGTAAATCGCAAAACTTTTCTAAAGTTATATTCTCAAGTGAACTTTAACAATAGGTGTCATGTCGGCCCAGATAGTACATTGAAGGTGTGAGGTGCCCTGTCTGTGCCCCAACGTTCAGACTGATTTTAATCTAAAAAAGAGACTTAACAAACAATCCAGGTCTTTTTCAATATATAATTTCAGTTACATCACACTGTAAACGTTTACTATAAATTCTCTGGCTTACGATTTTATACTCCATAACCACCTGATGAAGGAGCAGCGCGCCAAAAGCTAGTGCTTCCAAATAAACCTGTTGGACTATAAATTGGTGTTGGGGTTGGGATATCTGGTTGGCATGGACGGGTTGGACCGAAGGGTCTGTTTCCATGCTGTACATCTCTATGATTCTAAACCTGTTGGACTACAACCTGGTGTTGTGTGATTTTTAACTTTGTACACCCCAGTCCAATACCGACACCTCCAAATCTTTATTCTGAAGCTTTGACTCCTATTACAGATTTCTCATTAGAGGAAACAGCATCTATCTTACAAAACTCCTAAAAATCTATGTATAATTCAATAAGATCACATCTCATTTTTTCTAAATTCCAATGAGTATCAGCATAACCTGCTCATCCTTTACACGAGACAATCTCTTCATCCCAGGAATCAATCTAATAAACCTTTTCTGAACTTTCTCCAGTTCAATAAGTAAAATCAGAGACCAAAACCATGCAGTCTCACTTATGTCCTGAAGAATTGGAGCAAGACTTTACTCTGATATTCCATTCCATTTTGCAATAAAGGTCAACATTCCATTTGTGCCTTCCTAGTTACATGCTGTACCTGTGATGATGTAAGATCCTTCTGTACTGTAGCATGCATTAACCTCCATTTAAATAATATTGTATCTTTTTATTCTTCCTCCCAAAGTGGAGACATGAGATGTTAAAGGCTATAATGAAAACACGAAAGATGACATAAAATCTGGATAATTACATACCTGAATTACTCATTGTGTATAAGAAGATTTTTCAGACTTCAGCATTCGGCAAAGTGAAAGCAAGCTGGATAATAAGAACATACTTGGAACAGCAGCAGGCCATTCAGTTCCTCTAGCCTGTTCTGACATTCATTAGGATCATGGCTGATCTGAGATTCCTCAACCCCGCTTTCCTGCCCTTTTCCCACAACCCTTGACTCCCTACTGATCAAGAAATTATCTCAATCTTAAATACACACAAACACTCTGCCCCACAGCTCTCTGTGGCAAAGTGTTCCAAGGACTTGCAACTCCCGAGAGAAGAAATTCTTCCTCATTTCAATTTTAAATTGGCGCTCCTTTATTCTATGTTCCCTGATCCTAGACTCTCCCATAAGGGGAAGCATCCTCTCAGCATTTGCCTTGCCAAGCCCCTTAAGAATCCTGCATGTTTTAAGAAGATCACCTCTCATCTATGAAATTCCAGTGAGTAAAGTCCCAATCTGTTTAACTTGTACTCATAAGACCATACCAGATACCATCCTACTGAACCTTCTCTGAACTACCTCCAATGAAGTGGTATCTGTCCTTAAATAAGGGGACCAAAAACTGCTCACATACTGCACATGATCTCATCCACACCTGGTACTGTTGGCTTAAGACTTCCCAACTTTTACATGCCTTGAAATAGGGATCAACCTTCCATTAGCCTTCCCGAATACTTGCTACATCTATGTGCTCGCATTCTGTGTTTTGTGTACAAGTACCCCCAAGTCACCTTGTATTGCAGCTTTCTGCAATTTATTTTCTATTTAAATAATTTTTTTTGTTCTCTCTTCCAAAATGAACGTAACATTTCCCCACATTATATTCCATTTTGCCCACTTACTTAATCTATCAATGACTGTAGACCTATTTTCATGTCATCCACAAATTTGGCAACAGTATTTATTGAAAAGTGAATGACTTGAACATGTCCACAACATCAAGGTTGGGAATGCACTTTTTTGTGAAGTGAAGAAACTTTATATCATGTACATCCTAATCTTAATAGAGACAAGGTCCTGCAAATAATGTTTCATAAGTCATTTATTATATATTTATTGTTTATCTTAACATAAGGAATTTTATTACACTTCTGGATTACACTTCAGATATAGGTACTACGTATTGTAAAATAAGTTGTTAGATAAGTTGTTAAATAGAAAATGACATCAGAATACAAACACTTGATTTGATTAAAGGTTGTGGTTCCTAACCTGGTTGGGGTAACTGCTGTTAACACAGACCCCTGCCACCATGGTAACGGTGCACCCCCTGAATAGCTTTTTCTATAAATAACTTCCCCACTTGCATGGCCCTGGGCAGTTACCACCGAACCTTAAGTGTGAAGATACAGAGATTTACTGTTACCTGCAGAACCATAGAACTGTGCCACTTGACAGCAAAATGAATCTGAAGAATACAGGATCTTTCCATAAATGCATTTGAACCCAAACCTAAAGAACATTTTTATTTTGCTAAGGAAAAACTATTGTTTAATAAAATGTGTTGGTGGCTTGAATTAATTCAGTTACAAATAAGACAATGCAGACTTTGACCCAAGCTTTATAACATTGGAAAAGTACTTCTCAATTTCATTTTTTGCCTTAACGGTTTACAATTAAACAGCTTCGGTTTCAGATTTTGTGATGCAATGTTTGTTTATTTGTGATTTCAGTGCATTGAAGTGTAGCAGTGACTGAGGTGGCTGGGTGACCCTTGTGACAGTTGGCGAGTTGGCAGCCTGGCCTGTTGGTGGAGCCAGACTCCTGTTGTGGTAGGGCCGGAGCAGGAACTCCAGGCGTCGTCAAGGTAGCAGCAGAGCCAGGGACTGCCGGTTGCGGTCAGCTCAGAGTTTGGACTCCTGGATACTGGCTAAGTGATGTTGCTGGAGGCCTGGAACAGGAGATTCCTGCTTATTGGCAAGGCTGGGAGCTTTTGGTTGTGGGGTGAGAGTATCAGTGCAGCATCAGACCAAGGCTCGGCAACCCGACGGGGAGGTGGGCCCAGCCACGAAGATGTGGTGCCTGAAGAGTGGTGACTCCAACATTGGTGGATCTAACACAGGACTCATGGTGGAGGCAGTGGAATGAAGATGGACACTTTCAGCTTTATCTTTTTATTTATAGAATTGTTAGCTTGTGAACAACTGCAATGATTTATCTGAAATCCAAATCCAAAGATCCTTCTGTAAATAACGTTAGAGCTGATGTTTCCTGTCTGCACCATTACCATAGGCCAACGCACAGGGGATTCATGTGGTGCAGTGGTAATTCCACTATCTCTCAGCCAGAAGGCCTGGGTTCAAGTCTCACCTGGTCCAGAGGTGTGTACTAACATTTTTAAACAGGTTGATTAATAAATATCTAAGTCAACGCGCCACCTTGCTACCAGAAGTAATGCATAGCAGTATTAGCGCAGGAATATGTAGATTGCCTGATCCACCACTCGCCTCGCTGTTTTCCGCTGAGACAAGCTAATTCTCCTTGTTGACTTCAATATCAAATTGGGAGTGACCCAAATGTTTGGAAAAGAGTGACTAGCAAGGAAGGCATCGGGAAAGCAAATATCAACGGACTCCTCCTCTTGACAAAATACCTAAAACTTGGGGCAGGTCATAATGAACTTATCTTCCCAGACAAATATAAAACCTCATAGCAGCATTTGCGTTCTGGGCATTGGCATGTGCTTGACCATATCACTGTCCATGCAAAACACAAGGATATTCATATCACTCATACCATGACAGAACCTGAGGACTTCTCGACTGGCCATCACCTAATGTAGTCCACTGTCTCCCCTAGCCTGGCCAGAAAAACAGCAGTGGCAACAGAAAAGCTGCCACAGGAAATGCAATGTTGATGGACTCTTTGTAGAAACAGTACCTCATAGGCAATCTGGTAACACTTAACCAGCAGTGAACACAGTGTCCACAGCTTGGTCTACCCTTAAGTCCATCCTAAAACAGCACTTGTGAGGAGACGATATGGTTCTCTACCAGGAAAATCAAGGCTGGCCTGATTGGAATGACCAGGAGGTCTATGAGCAACTAAATCATTAATGCAAGGTATTCCTGCACTGGAACACCATCAAAGCTAAATGGAAAGACAGCAGGTCTAAAAACAACAAGTCTGAGTTTCAACAAAAAAGCTTGTGATCTAAGGAATAGATGGTGGACAGAAAGAATGCAGGAAACCCAGTAACTCATGGTCAGCCATGAGGTACATGGTCTTGATGCATTGAAGAATCCATGTACAGCTCAAGCTCCCATGAACCTGACACACTGACAGTGAAGAACTGGATGGTCCTCATCAAAGACAGAGGGGCAGTTGGTGCTTACTGGAAGGAGCATTTCATGGATCTCACCTTGATGTGGATGCCTATGACCACATCTCACAGCATGCTACCCACCACCACCACCAGTTCAAGAGGGAGAAAATGCTATCTGACAGTTGAAAACTAATATGGCTGCCTCTGAAAGAAGCATGTTTGGCATGAATACATGACTCAATCATGTGGAAGGGGAAAGAGAATGCCAATGGATTTCTGAGATGCCATAATTGTGACTTTCTACAAAAGAAAAACAGGCAAGACTTATTGCGGTCACTACTTGCTGTCCCCACCACAAGGACATTGAGAGCAAATATTCTCCTTGATTGCCTCCTCCCAATGACTGAAGAGTTTCTTCCAAAGTTGCAGTGTGGATTCTGTCCACCAAGAGACACAGTGGACGTGATTTTCACAGCAAGACAAATCCAAGCAAAAAGAAGCAAAATCAGCAGAAACTATCATTAGATATCCACCGTCAACTTTACAAAGGCCTTCATAGGGATCCAACACAAACACAATGTGTGCGCAAACTGGGGTCAAGCAAGGCTCTGTTGTCTCGCCAACATTCATCCCATTTTCATGGCTTTAACACTCCATCCCATAACCATGAAGCTTCTTGATTGCATCACATTAAGTACTGATCAAGATAGTAATAAATGTACTGATGGTTTTGAAATTAGGTGATTGGTTTAGGAGGATGGGGGTGGAGTTTGACAATCTACTCTATCAATGCTTTAGAGGGGATGAGTTTGCTGAACTAAGTCACACCTTCTCATGGGAACATGGTAAATGGATTAAAAGTTTAATCCAAACAAGAAGCTGAGATGCCACTTGTTTTAGTTATACAAAACAAAAGTGGCTCCTTGATCCCATTCAGTAAGATCATGGCTCATCTCTGTTGCCTCAACTCTCCAATCCCATCTACCCTGGTAACTTTTGACCGTCATGGTAGTCAAGAATCTATCTCTACCTTAAAAATATTCAACTTCTCTGCGTCCACTTATCTTGGGGGAAGGGGGTTCCGTAGACTCATGAAGTTGGAGAAAAACTCTATGCTACAGAAGAAAGTAGACATCCTGGTACATAAATCCCAATAAATTAGTGTGCAGATTGCTTACTGCAAAGGAAATGGAAGAGAAAACAAGTACTGCTACAGTCAGTGAGATTTGGAGTTCGGTGTACAACTCTTTTTTACCTCCTTAAAGGGACACGTATTAGCATTAAAAATACTTCATAGAAGGTACTGAGTAATACATAGGATCAGGGGATTAATTTTATGAGGGAAGATTGTACACTTTCAGCTTGTATCTATTAACATTTAGAAAAATGATAGATCTTATTAAAACATACTGAATAACTTAGAACTAGGGGACACAGTTTAAAAATAAGTAACGTCCCAGTTAGGACAAATGAGGAGAGTGTTTTTCTCTCTCCCAGAGGTGAATTAATTGAATATTTTTAAAGCAGAGCAAGGTAGACTTTTGACTGACAAGGGATTCAAAGATTTTCGGGGACAGGCGCAAAGTACAGATTACAATCAGACCAGCCACAGCCATGAGCTTATTAAATGTGGAGCAGGCTCAATGAGCTGGATGGCCCAGTCCCGCTCGTAATTTGTATTTTCACGTATAAGTAACACAGAAAGACAAGATAAAGAGCAAAGAAAGTAAAAGAGAGAGAGAGATGTTGCCCTCTGATCCACCAATCTTCCTTTCCCATCACAGAGCATTAAAATGCAATGGCAAAGTCTGCTCTGGCTCTGAAATCTATATGGATGGAAATGCATTCCATAGACACCACCAGAAAGATAAGGCTTATGTCAGCCACCAGAGCTTATCTCGGAGCTCCCACCTTCACCCACCACCAACTAGACTACTTGTTATTGAACAGCAACTCTCAGCATCATGCATACCACAAAAGGTGTTTGACTCACAAAGACTTGATTAATTTAAGATATCTGGTTGGCATGGAAAGGTTGGATCAAAGGGTCTGTTTCTGTGCTGTACGGTTCTATGACCCTAAGAGACAAACGTGGAACACTTGTATCATGGCCAAACCTCCAATGAAAAAGGAAAGCTTATCTTTCAGCCATTCTACTTGAAGGTTTTGCTTTAATTCCATGTTTTGACTTCGGCAGTGTTCTTTGAACACCCAGCAGCTGTCATTGTGTAGTTCATGTCCTTGACGTGCCTTACTCCAAAATCAGAGGATTAATTGTTTGAGGTCATTGCTGCAGGTGTATTGAGAGATAATCTGCAATTGGTAACCAGGAAAGGTAATATTCATTGTCTATCTTTAACCAGCATGTTGTACTAAGACGATTTGATATGGAATTGGAAACAGTGAGCACAAGTTTCCACCGCATTTTACTGGATTTGACAGCACAATTCAATGAGACCAGCACTAAAGATCATGGAACTTTAGCGCAAATCATAATTAACTGCAAAACTAAGTGCTAGTTGAGTTTGTCATCCTTTGTGCTAGTTTTAAAAGTAATAGTTGAAGAAACTGATTAAATTTATCACCATTGCGAGCTGCTGTTAATTATGTATGCTTGCTGGCCTTCAAGCAAGCTTATAAAATTACATTTTTTTTAATTCAAGAAAACTAATACACGTATTTACAGCTTTTAACTTTTTTCCCAGTTAACAAAGAAACCATGATTACAGACCAATGTAAGTAGTAAATGGTTTGATAGCGTTTTAAAGTTAATTTCATTTATTTAAAACTTTTGAAAAAAAAAATATTTTGTTAAAGCTTATCATCTTGCACTCATCAGGACAAGTGCAATGCCAAAGACAGAACAACATCTTTGCTGTATTAATGTAGATGCCAGTGGTGTCTGGTTAGTAGTCATGTTGACATAAAGTGGGTACTAGTTAATGATGACTGATAGGAAAGCAAAGCTTGGTAGTTAACTACAGAATTGCCAAATGTTAAAGTCATCCTGCAGAATAATGGCAACCCTGTTCAGATCAATTCTCAGATCAATTGCATGAAATTATGAATAGCCTAAGGTTGTCACTTTTGGACCTGAAAGGATCTGAATCTACCTCAGGGTTAGGCATGAATGGCCTACTCCTGTACCTAAATTCTTATCTCAAATGTTTGAGCAAAGTGAAATCAGCTGCTTTGTGCTACTACTATGAAATAGCAACACCCAGTACTTTTCACCAATAGCCAAATGCTCTTGTTGAGCCAAAAAGACTTGCTGTTTATCACACAAACAAATAATATGAATTTGCATGTTGCATCATATTAAATAGCCAATCATTTTGGTTGGTGGTAATAAGCAAAGTAGTGACTATACCTTAACTAGCCCTTGTTTGCAAAACTCACAGAGTTCAAAATTAAATGTGATTTTGCAATTGGACAACATCTGCTACATAATCCTGAATGTGTGAAAAACTATGTCGACAATAAAGTTGGAATTTACATTTTGGCTCACAATATGGCAAGATTCTATGTACTGGAAACTACATTTATGAATGTTAAATTGGCTGATTAGAGCAAGGTGAAAAGCCTTGATAAAATGTGTCTTTTTTCAGCAATACTCAAAATCTGTACAACCAAACAACTAGTTGATAGAAAACTTTAGATAGGCAGCATTAAAAGATTAAAGACTCCCAAGTAAAAGATGTTGACTGTAAAAATAACTGCAAAACAAAAAAGTTCAGTGATACACCGTCTCCTAATGGAAGCTATGTCGTCTGCTGTTATTTCCTATATGTATAACATAGAAACATAGAAAAGAAGCAAGAATAAGTCATTCACTTCTTCTGCTTTTCAAAATTATCATAGCTAATCATTCAACTCAGTATCCGGTTCCTGTCTATTCCCCATACACTTTAACTCCTTTAGCCTGCAGAACTTGTGAAGCACGAGTAGGTAATTCAACCCCTCAAGCCTGCTCCAACATTCATACATTCATGACTGATCTCATTTCAGCCTCAACTCCACTTTCCTACACTCCATAACCCTTTAAACTATTACTAATTAAAATTCTGTTAACTCCTCCTTAAGTTGACTCAATGTCCCAGCATCCATCACACTCTGGGGTAATAACTGCACAGATTCACAACCCTTTGAGAGAAGAAACTTCTCATCTCGGTTTCAAATCTGCTACCCTTTGCCCTAAAATTATGAAATCTCCTACTACATTTCCCCAAGGGAAACATCCTACATCTACTCTGTCAATCCCTTAGGCACCTTATATGATTAGATCTCCTCTCACATTCTTTTAAACTCTAGACAGTATATGCCTAAAATGCTCAATCTGTATTCACAAGCCTCTGGAATCAATTCACTGAACCTCCTCTGAACTACCTCCAATGCAACTACATCCCTCTTCAAGTAATGGGGACCAGAATTGTATTCTAGGGGTGGTCACCCTAATGCCTTGTACAGTTGCAGAAACACTTCACAATTTTTATACTCTATTTCTTTAGCAATAAATGTCAAAATTCCATTTGTCTTCCTTATTGCCTGCTGAACCTACATAATAATTTTGTGATTCGTGCACGAGGACACCCAGATCCTTGTGCACCGAAGCACTCTGAAGTTTCTCTCCTTTTAGATTAGAAGTTGTCATTCTATTTCTTCTGACTAGAATGGATAATCTAACTATTATCCACATTAAACTTCATCTGTCAAATTTTGGCCCATTCACCTAACCTATCCATTTCCATATTGCTGATTTCCTAATTATTTATTGCAACTCACTTTCCCACCTATTTTGGCATCATCTGCAAATCTAGTCTCTTTCCCTGCAAGTTCATTAATATAGATTGTAAATAGTTGGGGTCCAAGGACTGAACATTGTGGCACTCCACTAGTCAAATCTTGCCAACCAGAGAAAGACCCATTTATCCTGACGCTGTTTTCTGTTGGTTAGCCAATGCTCTATCCAAGTTAATAAATTATAAATACTATATCTCACTCCTTCATGAAAACATTTAATGTTTTGGCCTGAACTGTTTTTTCTCTGGCAGAGAACTTCACAGGCTCACCACTCTTTGGGTGAAGAAATATCTCAGTCCTAAATGGCTAACCCACCATCCTTAAACAATGGTGCCAGGTGTGGTCTCCCCAGACATCAAGAACACCCTTCCTGTTTTACTCTGTCTAGTCCTGTTAAAATTTTATAGCTTTCTATGGTGTCACCAATCAATCAATCATTCTTCTGAACTCCAATGATTAGAGCCCGAACTGATCCAACCTCTCTTCATATTCCAGGAAACAGTCTGACAAGCCTTGGTTGCAATCCATCCGATGAACAATGTTGGAACAATGAATGCTAACAAATACTACAGGGAGAGATGAACAAAATGCAGCAGGTTCATCTCAAATCAAATCTCAGAAGTTCTGATAGAATAGATGGGGGTGCCTCATTTCAGAGGAGAGGATACTTCCTGCTCAGAACTGTTCACAGAACCGTATCTCCTTAGAGAATCTTGGGTCATTTGTGCAGACTTCTGACCCAGTTTCTCCAGAAAATAGGATATTACAAGGGAACTGGTACAACCAATGCTGCATCTTTCAGAATGGATTGGATTCCAGAGCAGGTAAGAAGCTAGGAATCTGTGAGTGAGTCTTGGCTCCCCAAAGCCTATCCATCATCTGCCAGCACAGGTCAGGAGTGTGTTGGAATTCTCCCCAATGGAGGAGTGCAGATTCAACAAAATTAAAGAAGCCAGACATCATCCAGGACAATCAGCCCACCTCAGTGACATCACATCTACATACATTCAGTCCCTCTATCACCAGAAAAAACCCCACAAGTTTTACTTACACGCTTCTCATTCCATCTCAATATTAAACACATGCTGTATTTCTGACAGCTGAATTTAATTTTTATAGAAAAAAGTCATTTTAAACTTTTACACCTTCAAACTTGTACAGCAATCAACTTTTGGTAATTTCAGATAGCTCCAACTGAATTGTGGGGTTTGTGAAGCTCATTGTAATGATTTAATAGTCCCTGGATATTAATATGTGGAAAATTCATTTGTTGTTCAAACCATTTGGCAACTGTTAGGAGCTGCTTATCACAAAAAGCTCGTCCAATAAATTGAATGCTCAGTGGCAATCCTCTTTCTGATAGAGCAGTCGGGACTGTCACAGCAGGCAAACCTGAAAAAGCAAAATTAAGATATTAATGAGGTAAAAACAAAATTTGTTACGCCCTCAAAACATTTTTACTTAACTTCATTCACTATTGCTGTTTTGTTTCAGAGCATTTCCTGACTGAGGTGGCAAGGGGGATAAAAAATGAACAGATAAAAGGCTTGAAGAAGAAAAACTGTCCATCTGGTCCGTATTATCCCAGGACTGCATTGAACCTATATAATCTGCTCCATTGTAAATCTCAATAAACCCAAAGACAGACTGAGTAAAATCAATTCAACAAAGCTCAAGAATCTCTGTTTAAATTGCTATGATATTCATCCTTAACCACCTGCTTTCCATAGGTTAGTACTTCCACGACCTTAGATCCCAGGAATAATATTAATAATGAAGGGTGTGGATAAACCAGGAGGTGCAGAGATTGCTAAGACTAAGGATGTGGAGATCCTGCTGAACTTAAATGGAGGGTTGGAAAAGGGTCAGCAATTGGGAGGTGGGGAAGAGGTCATTGATCAGAGCTGGTGCGTCACTCAGGATTGAGACTCTGGGAATGGTCAGTAGACAGGGCCAATGGGAAAGTTAGTGAACAGTGTTGTGGGAGGGAGCTTGGGCCAAGGGGTATTTCACATCACTCGTTGTTTCACCTACATATTTGGGATCTGCTTCCAATGTCCTTTGAGTTATAATTCTTATTAATTTAAGATGCCAGCTGGATGAACATTCAAATTGATTTCAAGTTGCTAACTACACTTAATAATAAAAAGAAATCTGTAATTAAAAGTCTCATGATGATCATGAAACCATCGCCGATTGTCGGAAAAGCCCATCTGTTTCACTAATGTCCTTTAGGGAAGTAAATCTGCTATCCTTACCTGGTCTAGCCTACATGTGACTCAAGACCCATGGCAATGTGACTGACTCTTAACTTTCCTTTGAACAATTAGGGGCAGGCAATAAATGCTAGTCTAGCTAGCGATGCCTGCATTCTGAGAACCAATGAGAAAATCTGCTAACTTCTCTTGTTCCAGCTGCAGCAGGGGCTGGGATGTTGAAGCTGCGACTGGATTTGCTGTTTTTGTCTTGAACAGTGACATAAATAGCAATGAGTATCTGCCCAGCATAGACTTATTCTCCAGACATCAGCAGTGCCCTGCAGAAGTGCCTTTGTACTCAAAGCACACAATTCTAGGCTAACAGTCCCAACTTTTTCTCTGTTCTCAGGGTGCAAATGTCATTCATAAAGTCGGTAATTATATCTATCCCCAAAGCATGAGAGGTGGTGTTGTGCCCCTTGTTCAACTGCTATAGACCTTGGGGTGTATGTACACTCAAAGTGCTATTTAGAAAGTAGCTCCAGGATTCTGACTCAGTGACAGTGAAGGAATAGTGACATAATTCCAAATCAGGATGGTGAGAGGCTTGGAAGGGAACATGGTGGTGGTGATCCTTTTGTGTTTGCTGCCTTTGTCCTTCACAGGGATCGAAATCAGAAGGTTTGGAAGGTGATTTTTGAAGGAGCCGTAATGAGTTGCACTAGTGCATCTTGTAGATGGCACACACTGCTGCCACTGTGCATTAGTGTTAGAGAGAGTCAATGTTGAAGATGATAGATGGGGCATTAGTCAAATAGACTGCATTGGCCTGGATCGTGTGAAGCCACTTGGGGAGACAAGTGGAGAGAATCAAAGCTGAATGTATGACTTTTTGCAGGATTGTCTGCACAGTGAATTGTGAAAGAGTTGCGCAGTGTCTACCTGGACACCCTTGGGAACCATGGACATTTTTGTTGCTTGTTTATTGTTGCGTTTCCTGGGTTTCTTGTCTCTTCAGTCTACTATCAGACTAATATTTCTTTTAGGCTTGTAGAAGTTTCAGACCCCTGTTGGGGGACACCCTGCAAAATTGTTCACTTTCTTTGAAATATTTATTTTTAGCAATTTTACATTCCCGATATTGTGTTCCCTAAATCCTGTTCAAAGCTACCGTGGAAAATATTCTGTTAAAAAAAAAAAGCAGCATTCGATACAAATTCCACCAATAGTTTTTCGTGTCCCTATTACACCAACAATGGAGGATCTAGCTCAGAGTGATGCATGCAATACATTTTTGAAAGGAGACTGAACTAAACAAGTGTGAAACACTTGAGTATGACTTCACTGATACAATGTGAAGTAATTCATGAAAAATACAATGAAATGTGTAAAAACTAGAAAGCCAAGTAAAGCTGGAGTGTTGGGCAGATAAAGTGCTGCATGTACCTGCTAGGTTGACAGATTGTGTAAAAATATCCTCTTGGGCACTCCTTGTCCTGTTATCTTCTTTGATAAACTCATGATACGTGAAGGCATCACTTAGGGTCGTGGGTGTAAGCAGCACATCAATACCAGATCCAAATACCTTCAGAAAGTCATTGGCAATGAGACGTCTCACTTTCTGGGCTTTTACAAAGAAGTGATCATAATTCCTGAGAGATTTAAACATGAAAAAAAAAGGAAATTGTAAAGAAATGACATAGACAGGCAACACAATGATTCAACATCAGGGTGACAATATTTCAGACAGACAGTGGCTGAGGTGAATTTTTCCTCCAACCCTTATGAAGAACCACAATGCTGAGCTGTATGCAGATAGTTCAAAACCCCAGTGTGAAATATTTATATAGCATCCCAATACACCTCTCAATGTCGCAGCATGTTTCACATGTGAATTACTTGGGGCTGAATAATATCTTTTCAGTGACAAACAGAAACAGAAATTACTGGAGATACTCAGCAGGTCTGGTAGCATCTGTGGAGAGTTAATGCTTCAAGTCTAGTCACCCTTCTTTACTTCCTCTTCAGAACTGGAGTTGTGAAGAAGGGTTGCTGAACTTGAAATGGTAACTCAGTTTTTCTCCCTCCACAAATGTGGCCAGACCTGTTGAGTTTCTTCAGCAGTTTGTTTTTGCCTGTTTCAGATCTCCAGTATCTGCAGCTCTTTGTTTCATTTTGTTATCTTTTCAGGGCTGGTTGTTAAGCAAAATATTTTAAATCAGAACTCCATGAGAATGTCCTTAAGATGGGACCTTTAAGATCCTTACCAATCAGACAGCTGAATACAGCATCTCCAGCAAAGGACATCTTCCTCAGTTGGGCACAGTAGTCTACAATTATGTGCTGGGGACAACTAGCGTGCAAATTACAAATGCATGTTGGTTAACTAGAGTCACAGAGTCATAGAGATGTACAGCATGGAAACAGACCCTTCAGTCCAAATGCTCCATACCGACCAGATATTCCAACCCAATCTAGTCCCGTTTTCCAGCACTTGGCCCATATCCCTCTAAACCCTCCCTATTCATATACCCATCCAGATACCTTTTAAATGTTGCAATTGTTCCAACCTCCACCATTTCCTCTGGCAGCTCATTCCACACACGCACCACCCTCAGTGTGAAAAGGTTGCCCCTTACGTCTCTTTTATATCTTTCCCCTCTCACCCTAACCAATGTTCTCTAGTTATAGACTCCCCCACCCCAGGGAAAAGACTTGGTCTATTTATCCTATCCATGCCCCACATAATTTTGTAAACCTCTATAAGGTTACCCCTCAGCCTCCGACGCTCCAGGGAAAACAGCCCCAGCCTATTCAACCCCTCCCTATAGCTCAAATCCTCCAACCCAGGCAACAACATTGTAAATCTTTTCTGAAACCTTTCAAGTTTCATAACATCCTTCCGATAGGAAGGAGACCAGAATTGCACGTATTATTCCAAAAGTGGCCTAATGAACGTCTTGTACAGCTACAACATGACCTCCCAACTCCTGTACTCAATACTCTGACCAATAAAGGCAAGCATACCAAAAACCTTCCTCACTATCCTATCCACCTGCAACTCCACTTTCAAGGAGTTATGAACTTGCACGCCAAGGTCTCTTTGTTCAGCAACACTAACCAGGACCTTACCATTACGTGTATAAGTCCTGCTAAGATTTGCTTTCCCAAAATGCAGCACCTTACATTTATCTAAATTAAATTCCATCTGCCACTCCTCAGCTCATTGGTCCATCTGGTCAAGATCCCATTGTACTCTGAAGTAACCTTCTTTGCTGTCCACTACGCCTCCAATTTTGGTGTCATCTGCAAACTTACTAACTGTACCTCTTATACTCCATCCAAATCATTTATAGAAACAACAAAAAGTAGTGGACCCAGCACTGACCCTTGTGGCATTCCACTGGTCACAGGCCTCCAGTCTGAAAAACAACCTTCCACCACCATCCTCTGTCTTCTATCTTTGAGCCAGTTCTTTATGGCTAGTTCTCCCTGCATTCCATGAAATCTAACCTTGCTAATAAGGTCTCCATGGGGAACTTGCCGAATGCCTTACTGAAGTCCATATAGATCATGTCCACCACTCTGCCCTCATCAATCCTCTTTGTTACTTTTTAAAAAAAAACTCAATCACTTTCGTGAGACATGATTTCCCACACACAAAACCATGTTGACTATCCCTGATCAGTCCTTGCCTTTCCAAATACGTGTAAATCCTGTCTCACACAATTCCCTCCAACAACTTGCCCACCACCAACATTAAGCTCACCAGTCTGTAGTTCCCTGGCTTGTCCTTACCACCTTTCTTAAACAATGATACCATGTTAGCCAACCTCCAGTCTTCCGGCACCTCACCTGTGACTATCGATGATACAAATATCTCAGCAAGGGCCCAGCAATCACTTCCCTAGCTTCCCACAGAGTTCTAGGGTGCATGCGATCGGGTCCTGGGGATTTATCCACCTTTATGTGTTTCAAGAGATCCAGCACATCCTTCTCTGTAATATGGAAATTTTTCAAGATGCCACCATCTATTTCCCGACATTCTGTATCTTCACTGTCCTTCTCCACAGTAAACACTGATGTAAAATATCTCCCCCATTTTCTGCGGCTCCACACAAAGACTGCCTTGCTGATCTTTGAGGGGCCCTATTTGCTCCCGAGTTACCCTTTGTCCTTAATGTATTTGTAAAAACCATTTGGATTCTCCTTAACCCTATTTGCCAAATCGCTAATGAATTAAAATCCATTTCAACCGAAATTAATTGAGAGATGGGGTGTGTGAGGAGTTGCCAAATACATACAGAGGAGTGGGAGGGAGCAAGTGGGTAGAGTGCAGTCAGGAGTAAGGGGAAGGGAATGGTGGGGACCATACTGCGAGATCCCCAACACTGGAGTTGCAAGCAGAGGGTGGGAATTGACAGTTCCCTGGGTGTCAGTGACTTTACCCATGCACCCACCCATCCTATGTGCAAACGTATCCTCTGTCGTCGTGGTGACATCTGTGCTTGTGCAGGCAGCGGCCATCTTTGCCAGACACTCTGGCGTTGGCAACACACACTGAGTAAACATGAGCCAGCTTATAACCCGATTAGAAAGCTCCCTTACTGTTTTAAAAGGAAGTAATTTCCGGCCAGGATTCTTCCTCTGACTGCATCATTGAATCCTTCATGCCTGGTTGCTGCATACAAGGCTTCTGTGGAACTTTTGATTTCACTGCGGTGCCCTTTAAACAAAAATATCTGAAATGAGTATAAAGATAGAATGCAGAGAGCTGCTGTTGCACATACTCCCCTGCTGTCTGCAAACATGCCATTTTCTGCCGAAACAGATGAACAAGTTATGGCAACAATACAAATGTCATGAAGGACGGTCACTTAACCCGAAACATTAACTCTGATTTTTCTTCACAGATGCTTCCAGACCTGCTGAGCTTTTCCAGCAATTTCTGTTTTTGTTTCTGATTGACAGCATCCGCAGTTCTTTTGTTTTTTGTTTCGTACAAATGTCACATCTGGACATGGAACAGTGTCAAATTTTAAAATCTGTCCGATTGCTGTGTCACACCACTGGGAGCTGTGCTTTCCAATGTCTCAGCTTGAAATTCTCTGTTCTCCACTGCACTACTCCTTTAAGTTATTGCATGAAACCTAACTCTTTGACCAAGAGGCACCCATCCAAATGTCTCCAGCTTTGCTTTGGTGTTAATTTTTATTAGATTATGCTCCTGGACAAACAGCCAGCCCCACAAATCGTTGGAAGCATGTGATATGAAATATCAGCTTTGAGGGTCATCGGCTGGATTCACAGATCACACTTTTAAAGAAAAATTAACAATTTCTACTTGTCAAAGGGCATTTTCCTGAAGCACTTTGAAAATAGCTGCCAAGACCACCTGGAGACGTGACATCAGCTTAACTCCTCCTTTATCGAAAATGAAGATACAAAGTGTACAGAAGGTCATTAAAGCCTAATCAGCTGGGGCCATGGAACCATGGCTAAAAATATCTGCATAACTAAAAACCAAAAGATTGCGGATGCTGTAAATCAGAAACAAAAGCAGAAGTTGCTGGAAAAGCTCATCAGGTCTGGCAGTGTCTGTGAAGAGAAATCAAAGTTTACGTTTCAGGTCCGGTATCTGAGGACATGTCACCGGACCCGAAATGTTAACTTATTTCTCATTACAGATGCCGCCAGACCTGATGAGCTTTTCCAGCAACTTCTGTTTTTTGTTAAAAACATCTGCAGATGTGAGTTAACCAAGCTATCTTTTGGATAATGCAGGTAAAGTAATGTGACAAATCAACCTTGTGTTTTCACGCTGGTAGAAGGTACCAGCAAAAGTCAGGAAATGCTGCCTTCTGTTCCTCTCTTTCTCTCTCTCCCACCAGCAAACCCCCCCCCCCCCCGCCCCCACTCCTTTAGTATGACAACTAAACCTTGTGCCTCCCAATCCGGGGGGGCGGGGGGGAGAGAAGGACACTACGACTGTGCCACAAGAAGGCTCCTCAAATGGAATTTGAATTTGAAAGCTAATCTGTGAAACATAGGAGCAACAATAGACCATTCAGTTCTTTGAGCATGCTCTCTATTCAATATGATCATGGGTAATCATTACAGACTGTTCCCACTTTCTCCCCATATCCTTTGATTCCTTTAGACCTACAAACTATATCTAACTCCTTCTTTAAACTTCTTCTTTAGTATCAACTGCTTTCTGTGGCAGAGAATTCCAGAGACTCACTACTCTCTGGGTGAAGAAATTTCTCATCTTGGTTCTAAATGGCATTTCCTGTATCCTTCAACACTGGACTCGCCCCTCATCCTTCCTGCATCTATCCTGTCTACTCCTGTTAGAATTTTGTAGGTTTCTGGCAGATCTCCCTCATTCTTCTAAACTCCAGTGAACTTAGTACTAACCAATCCAGTCTCTCTTCATACATCAATCACCCCAGGGATGAGAGTCAGAGAGGGTGGAGAGCAAGTTAATTTAATCCTTCAGTCTTGTGACAATGTCTTAAAAGCTTCACGAACTTATAACTTAATTACAACGTAGAAGCATACAAACAAAATCTGCCTTATTACTGTCAAAAGATATTTTGGAGCTCAAATCCAGAGAATAAGAGCAATGTAAGCATTTCACAACCTGTGTGTGATTTCTGATGAAAGAGGAGGTAATCTGAAGCTGACCTGGTTTAGTGGCTCAAAGGAGTTCTAAACATGTACTGAATGTTGGGAATGATTAACAGGAAAAGGAAAAAGTCTTCTTTAATCTGCTACTCAGATTGTTAATTGCACAGTGCGGATTCCTCATTGAAATTAAAATAAATGGCTTAACCTCTAGCAGATGTTGTCGGAAAAAGATTCTCTTCTCTTCTGTGAAAAATTGAACTGAGCAGGTGCAAGATGGCACTTTTCACAAATATACAGTATATTAAGACAGAAGATTAGCTAAGTCTGTTCAGGTTTTCAGAAAAAGTGTGTAATTTAATGGTACGGTTTCGGAGGTCAACAATGGTAGGAGGCAAGCCAGTTAATTCCAATATTGTTGTTTGTACAAAAACTGGCTTACCTCGAAAGGGAACTAACTCCATCCAAATGGAAGAGAAAACCCTGCCACTTACTTGAGTCTCAAAAAACAGAAGGGAGGTCAACTCAGATCAACAATTGCAATGATAAAAACATTTCAATCTTGGAACATTATTAATCATGTATATAATTTAAACATCTGATGATAATTTATTAGTTATGTTGAGGTTTAACTTCAAACTATTGCAGCCATTTGTAGTAATATCAGAATTTGATTGCTGCCATAATTAACATTGTTCATATTAGTGTTAATTTATTGTGATGCACTCAGTTGCTGGCGCAATCTCTGCTACTCATTTCAAGTAGCTCTATTCATTAATTACTGCTGGTTCAATTGCTAAGGAACTCTGACTTCGTCTAATTGAATTTGTATGTGTCGAACAACAAAAGACAGATCTACATTTATCTTTAGGATGTCCTGAAGAGCTTTGTATCGAATGAACCAGTCCTGAAGTCCATTATTGTAATGTAGAAAATGTGACAATTAAACAGGAGTACAATAATCAGTTCTAATTACATATGTAGTGGGATAGATATTGACCAGGAGAACTCCATCACTCTTCTTTGAAATTGTTTTGCAGGATCTTTTAAATAACAAGACAGATGCAGTCTCAGTTAAATGTCTCATCAGAAAAATTAGGGATAGTCAGCATGGCTTTGTGCATAGGAAATTATGTTTCACAAATTTGATTGAGTTTTTTTGAAGAAGTAACAAAGATGATTGATGAGGGCAGAGCGGTGGACATGATCTATATGGAATTCAGTAAGGCGTTCAACAAGGTCCTCATGGGAGACTTGGAAGCAAGGTTAGATCTCATGGAATACAGGGAGAACTAGCCCTTTAGATACAGAACTGGTTCGAAGGTAGAAGACAGAGGGGGGTGGTGGAGGGTTGCTTTTCAGACTGGAGGCCTGTGACCAGTGGAGTGCCACAAGGATTGGTGCGGAGTCCACTACTTTTCGTCATTTATATAAATGATTTGGATGTGAACATAGGAGGTATAGTTAGTAAGTTTGCAGATGACACCAAAAGTGGAGGTGTTGTGGACAGCGAAGAAGGTTACTTCAGAGTACAATGGGATCTTGATCGGATGGGCCAATGGGCTGAGAAATGGCAGACAGAGTTTAGTTTAGACAAATGCAAGGTGCTGCATTTTGGAAAAGCAAAGCAGAGCACGACTTATACACTTAATTGTGAGATTCTGGGAAGTGTTGCTGAACAAAGAGACCTTGGCGTGCAGGTTCACAGCTCCTTGAAAGTAGAATCGCAGGTAGATAGGATAGTGAAGAAGGCATTTGGAATGCTTCCCTTTATTGGTCACAGCATTGAGAATAGGCATTGGGAGGTCAAGTTGTGGCTGTGCAGGTTATTATTTAGTCCACTTTTGGAATATTGCATGCAATTCTGGTCTCTTTCCTTGGAAGGATGTTGCGAAACATGAAAGGATTTAGAAAAGATTTACAAGGATGTTGCCAGAGTTGGAGGATGAGCTATAGGGAGAGATTGAATAGGCAGGGTCTGTTTTCCTTGGAGCGTCGGAGGCTGAGGGGTTTACCTTATAGAGGTTTATTAAACCATTAATGGCATGGATAGGATAAATAGACAAGGTCTTTTCATTTGGGTGGGGGGGGGGGGGTGGCGGAGTCCAGAACTAGAAAGCACAGGTTTGGGGTGAGAGGGGAAAGACATAAAAGGGACCTAAGGGGCAACTTTTTCACGCAGAGGGTGGTGCATGTATGGAATGAGCTACCAGAGGAAGTGGTGGAGGCTGGTAAAATTACAGCATTTAAAAGGCATCTGGATAGGAAGGGTTTAGATGGATATGGACCAAGTGTTGGAAAATGGGACTAGATTAGGTTAGGATATCTGGTCGGCATGGATGAGTTGGACCAAAGAGTATGTTTCCATGCTGTACATCTCTATTGACTCTATGATAGTGTTGTAGCCCTTCAATTTTGGAGCATCAGCCTTCCACAACAGAAACTGCAGTGTTATCAATCAATCAGGGCTGATTAAGCAGTGGTATTGTATTTCACAAGCAGTTGTTTGTACACAACATGTTATCTGACTCATCCTCTGATGATAAGGCAAAAGCACCTTAATCAAATTTGTTCATTATGGTTTTTATAATCAAAATGTGGGAGTGTACCCTCAAATTTAATCTGAACATTACCATCTGGAAATTCAGCAAACCCAACTCAGCAAGTCAATGCTGAAGTGATAAAACCTGGGTGATTGACTGTAGTCAAAGTGAGGACTGCAGATTCTGGAGATCAGATTCTCCTGCTCCTCGGATGCTGCCTGGCCTGCTGTGCTTTTCCAGCACCACACTCTCCACTCTGATTGACCTTGGTGGGCGGAATGGATTAGATGTGTTGGGATGGGGATGAAAGTAGAGGAGCTGGAGATACCTCGAGAATTGGAGGGAGGGGGAGAATAACCATCTCATGGCCTATGCCTGTGGTCCTGTTATCAGTGGTTTGCTGAAGCATCAGTGAGGCATCCA
Organism: Chiloscyllium plagiosum; assembly: GCF_004010195.1. NCBI lineage: Eukaryota > Metazoa > Chordata > Chondrichthyes > Orectolobiformes > Hemiscylliidae > Chiloscyllium > Chiloscyllium plagiosum. The sequence goes on along the minus strand of NC_057712.1, from coordinate 109,784,898 downwards.
GTGGAAAGCCTCGGTCACAAACCACAATACTTCCATGGATGGTGCTGGCCCTCCTAACTGGGCTTCGTTTAGTTCAGGCCATGGTTTTGTCTCAAACCGTGCGGTTATCCTCATGTCTCTACTAAAAAAGTGGTTGGAGGTTCCAGAATTAGTAAGTTATTTTTCCAGCCATTTTAAACAGGTCTTATTGTCTCTGCGAAGATATCATGTATTTATCCATTAGATATTGATTCTTAATTCTCACATGTATGGTAACTACTGTCTACTGAGATCACATTCAGTAAACCTATACCATATCTTTATCCATACCATAGTTGCTCCGTACCATATTCTAGTCCATCAAAGCGTGCCATGTTTGATGCTACTTCTGTTGTGCACAGGACATGGTAGCAGACAATTGAGTATTGGGTATGAGGTAGGGAGACTTCAACAACTCTGGCACCTGCATCTTCAAATAGGTCTGCAGCCTTTATCCAGGTTTTCAGAACTTCACTGGACAATCCTGGGGCATGATATTCCTTTCAAAACAAGCAAGAGGTTGATTAATTGAAGGAGAAATTTAAAATCTGTACCCTCTTTCAAATTAATCGGTACTAAACCACAGTTCTGAGACAGAATTTCAACCAGCAATTCAATTATAAAGAACCAAACAGGATCTGGGTGTTCTTACAAAGAGATCTGGGTGTTCTTGTACACTAGTCAATGAAGGTAAGCATGCAGGTACAGCAGGTAGTGAAGAAGGCTAATAAGCATGCTGGCCTTCATAACAGGAGGGATTGAGTATAGAAGCAAAGAGGTTCTTCTGCAGATGTACAGGGCCCTGGTGAGACCACACCTGGAGTACTGTGTGCAGTTCTGGTCTCCAAATTTGAGGAAAGACATTCTGGCTATTGAGGGAATGCAGCGTAGGTTCACGAGGTCAATTCCTGGAATGGCGGGACTACCTTACGCTGAAAGACTGGAGCGACTGGGCTTGTATACCCTTGAGTTTAGAAGACTGAGAGGGGATCTGATTGAGACATATAAGATTATTAAAGGATTGGACACTCTGGAGGCAGGAAACATGTTTCCGCTGATGGGTGAGTGCCGAACCAGAGGACACAGCTTAAAAATACGGGGTAGACCATTTAGGACGAAGATGAGGAGAAACTTCTTCACCCAGAGAGTGGTGGGTGAGTGGAATGCTCTGCCCCAGAGGGCAGTGGAGGCCCAGTCTCTGGATTCATTTAAGAAAGAGTTGGATAGAGCTCTCAAGGATAGTGGAATCAAGAGTTATGGAGATAAGGCAGGAACAGGATACTGATTAAAGGATGATCAGCCATGATCATACTGAATGGTGGTGCAGGCTCGAAGGGCAGAAGGGCCGACTCCTGCACCTATTGTCTAAAATTTGTTCAATGCCGAGGTTCTGGATTGATGCACTAAAACAGGGATTGAACGACTTTTGAAGGATACTGAGCTCATGTCCCGACCGTATAAACTATTTTAGATAGATGTTTTTGGGGAGGAAGGAGGTAGAAATATCTTTTCTGATCTCATTTATTATGTGAGAACAGACCTGGTGGTTGTTCTTCCAATTTCTTTCCTGATTTAGATGGGAGGGACTATCACAAGACCCTCCATTCAGCATCCCCCACAAGCAAACTCTTGCACAGAGGCCAGAAGTGAATTGAGAATCAAATAGAGTAGAAGCAAAGCCGACAAACTAACCTGGGCAGGAATGATTATTCTAAATCACAAGCCTGTTTGTGTTAAGAGTTTTGTAAATGAACTCCGTTGCATCAGACTAGGCCTAATGGATATAGTTTAAAAGGGGCGAAATGAAATTTATTCTCTCTGCGGGTCATGAGTCTGCAAACCTCTCTTCTTTAGAGAGTGGTGGAGGCTGGATCATTGCATAGTTTTAAGGCAGAGAAAGAAAGATTCTGAACCAACGGGAGACAAGGACTGGCAAAGTAGGCAGTGATATGGTGTTGAGACAACAGCTTAGCTATAATCTTACTGAATGACAGACCAGACTCGAGGGGTCAAGTGGCCTGCTCCTATTCCAAATTTGCTCCTATTTGTATTGACACAGTGGTATCGACCTATCTAACACTGACAAACCATTGCAATATCCACAATAACAAGAGTACACAAACACAGCATAGCTTCAATAAAACACTATATACCACCTTTAAAGATCAAGTTACTCTTATTCAAACATCAAATATGAAGTACTATTGTACTTTAGTAGCATGTGATGCTATTGTGCAGCACATGCAAATGATAGAAATTAAACAAATAAAAAGATCTGAGAAATGAAATGCACAACAATTGTCTATTTTTAAAATTGCATTGGTAAACATTACTTATTTCACAGTTACAGTGCTGATTTCAAAGTAACCAAGTGAACAGACTGCCATTCATTCCAAATATATTGAGGTGTAAACTGCAAGTGTACTGTACTCTCTTTTAAGCAAGTCCTATCCAGTTACAAAATAAAAGCTCTACTGCTTTCTTATAGAGATGATAATAATAATAATAATAAAAATAATCTCAGTCATCCAGTTTTGTTCAAAATGAACATAAATATTACTTAATAAATTCAAAACCTGTTAATAAGAACTTGCAATTTTTTTGTGCCGTGAGAATTCACAAAATTAGTCACTGAGCTACATGAGGTGATTTTCAGTTCGATGGCCAAATCTTGGTCGAAGAGGTAAGTTCAACAGAATGAAGAAAATGAGTTGGAGAGTCAGAGAGATAAGGGAAAAGATGGCGGCCTGATGGTAATGTCACTGGACTAGTAAACCAGAGGCCTAGGTTAACACTCTGGGTAATGTGGTTCAAATCCCAACACAGAATTTAAATTCAATTTACAAAGTTAATATCAGTAATGGTGACCATCAAAAACTAATAAAAATGTAAAAACTAATCTAGTTCATGAACGAAATCCTCATCCAATCTGTCCTGCATGCGACTCTAGACTGTCTGCAACGTGGTGACTAGTACCCTCCCTCTGAAGCAGACTTGCAAGCCACTCAGTTCAAGACTAAATAGGGGTGGACCACAAATGCTAGCCTGTCAGTGACACTCATATTCAATGAAAGGAGAAAAACAAACAAACATTTATGGTTTCAGCAGCTCAAGATGGTATCATAAATTAAATTACTATTAAATTCAGGAATTCTCAAAAGATCAGAATCAGATGAGGGCAAATGTAAGAGGGTTGTAGGACTGGCGAGACTACGGAGTTGCAGAGTTAAAGTCATATGGAAAACAAAGAGAAACTTTCAAAAATAAGATGTTGTTTGATTGGAAAACGAATGTAGGTTAGTGAGCACATGGGTGATGTGCAAAGTGGACTTACTACAAATAAGGACCCAGGAAGCAGAGTAATGGGTGACTTCCAGTTTACTGAGATTTGAATGTGGGAAGCCAGCCAGAATTTGAATATTCAAGCTTGGGGATAACAAAGACACAAAATCATCAGTCGATGAACCGTGGCAGGGCATGCCTGGCGATGTTACAGAGGTGAATCGTGATGACACAGATATGTGGTCAGAAGCTCAGATTAGAGTCAAATATAACAGCAAGGTTGTGAGTTTAGCAAGGTTTTTGGTTTAGTCTCAAGGCAGTTGTCAGTGAGAAGAACGGAGCTACAGTAAAGAAAGCACACCAATGCCTCTACTTCATCAGAAGGCTAAGGAAATTTGGCATGTCCGATGGCTCTTACCAATTTTTATAGATTAACCATAGAAAGCATCCTACCTGGATGTATTGCAGCTTAATATGGCAACTGCTTTGCCCAAGATTGCAAGAAATTACAGAGTTTTAAGCACAACCCAGGCCATCACTCAAATCAACTTTTCACCCATTGACTCCCTCTATATTTCCTGCTGCCTCAGGAAAGCAGCCAATGCAATCAAAGACCCTTCCTACCTACGTTATACTCTCTTGCACACTTTGCTGCTGGATAGAAGATACAAAAGCTTGAAAACATGTATCAACAGATTCAAGAACAGCTTCTTCCCCGGTCTTATCAGACTTATGAATGGACCTCTCAAACATTAAAGTTGATTTTTCTTTGTACCTTCTCTGTAGCTGTAACACTCAATTCTGCATTCTGTTCAATTACTCTGATGTAGCTATGTCAGGTAAGCATGGAAAACAATACTTTTCACTGTATCGCCATACATTTGACAATAACAAAATAAAATCAAAGTCAGCAGCTAGGGAACAAATTTTAAAGCAGGGACCAAATGCAATGGTTTCAGCTGTTGGGAAGACAGGAGGCAAGTGACTCGCTGCAAGATTCCTAGCCTCAGACCTGCTCTTGTTGCCACTGTATTGACATGGCTGGTTCAGTTCAATGGTCAATGGTAGCCCCAAATCCCAAGAGTGGAGGAATTCAGCAACAGTAATGCCATTGAATGCCAAGAGGCAATAGCTGGATTCTCTCTTGTTTGAGCTGACTGAGTGACCTCTGGTAGGTTAAAGGTAGGTTTCAGCAGAGTTTAATTGCCATCATTGTCTCACTCTGAATACTGCTATTCTCACTGTTTTTCCTGGAACGTCGGAGGCTGAGGGGTGACGTTATAGAGGTTTACAAAATTATGAGTGGCATGGATAGGGAAAATGGGCAGTCTTTTCCCTGGGGTCGGGGAGTCCTGAACTAGAGGGCATAGGTTTAGGGTGAGAGGGGAAAGATATAAAAGAGACCTTCGGGGCAACTTTTCCCACACAGAGGGTGGTAAGTATATGGAATGAGCTGTCAGAGGAAGTGGTGGAAAATGGTACAATTGCAACACTTAAGAGGCACTTGGATGGGTATATGAATAGGAAGGGTTTGGAGGGATATGGGCTGGGTGCTGGCAGGTGAGACTAGATTGGGTTGGGATATCTGGTCGGCATGGACGGGTTGGACCGAAGGGTCTATTCCCATGCTGTACATCTCTATGACTCTAAGTGATTTGCAAAAAGTCCTCGCTAGCAAGATTTGTTTAAATTTCCTAAATCTGAGAGATCTAAATGAGAAGCACTTGGTTCAATGGAAAATTGGGACCTAGTTGGGAGTGTTAATTAGACTTCTGACATTTCATTTTCAAGAACTGCGTGTAGCCTAAAATGATGGGAGTCTTCTGTGCACTGACTAGGGGGAGGTTAGTAAGAATGAAGGCCAACATCCATTGCTTTATGACACAAATTGGTAGTCTTACTCAATGAGAGAGAAAGGGGATCTTTATATTAGAAATAGAAAGTGCTAGAGAAATTCAGCTGGTCTGACAACATCTGTGGACAGAGAAAGAGTTAACATTTCGAGTCCAAAGATTCTTCTTCAGAGATTACTCAACTGCTTTTTCCAGAGTTGCTGCCCGACCCGCTGAGTTTCTCCAGCAGAAACAGAAATTGCTGGAGAGCCTCAGTGGGTCTGGCAGCATCTGTGTAGAGAAAGCTGAATCATCATTTCAAGTCCAGTGACCCTTCTCCAGAACCCATTTCTCCAAAGAGTCTCCAGCACTTTGTTTTTTAGATTTCCAGCTTCCCATTATATTGCTTCTAGTTAGGGGATTTTTATATTGTACTCAACATCTAGTGTTTCCAACACAAACGTGCCACAATTTATTGACCAAACAAAAGCTTTAAAAACTACCTCAGTCTTCTCCTTTGATCAGAATAAATTAGAATAACACAACACATGTTAGGAAACTGGATAACTGCTTTTCAAAATTAAATTGCTTTTGGAAGTTAGCTTACAAAACCTAGTTACAGGCCTTACCTTTGGGATCCCCACACTCAGATTTCTTACATCAATCTCATCAGGTAATTCAAAGGGTTCAAAGGGGTCCTGTATTGTGGTAGAGTCCTTTGGATCATGCCCCGCAAGTGTACCTGTTCAAGTATTACAGCAAAATTACTAAAACCATAGCCCAAAATTAAAAGTAACCAGGACATAGTGAATGGCTGAGCTGGCACAATGGACACTGAACATCATATCAGAAGATAGCATTCGAAAGGTTTCTCCTAGGTGCTATTTTCCAAAAGCTGTTTTTAAAAAATATATTGTCCAACTTCCTTGTTTTTGGCTATACTTCCTAATCTTCCACTTTCACTTCCATCTGATATACAATGCTTGCCCATTTGTGTTACTACTCTAATGATGTCTACTGGAGAAGTGAGAAGTTGATTTTATTTTCCATTTTTATGGAGGGAAGTTGACAGTTTTTGTTCAAACGGTGCGATGCTGATATTTGGAAGGCAAGCTTGAACCTAATGAGTAAACACGATCGGTGTATAAAATAGATATGAAAATGGAATTATCAAAAATTCAAATTCAAGAGAAAACAGACAGTGGTGGAATGGATGTGCATGTGGTAGAGAAAAATCCAACAGAGAAAAGTGTGAACTAATATATTTTGGCAACAGGACGATGAAGACCTGATTGAAACTAAATGGTATTATTATAAACCAGGTGTAGGGAGAGATCGAGAGACCTGGGGCTTTGTACTTTTATGAAGAGATGATGGGACAAGTTGTGAAAGCACTTAATAAAGCACATGAGGAGGCAGGCTTTCAAAACCAGGAAGTTTTACTGATAGTAAAAGAAACATGCTTGTCCAACAGGTAGCCAGAAAGGCACTGTGGCTCAAGTAGTTCGCCAAGCTGTTGTTCAAAATACACGTAAATATAACTCAAAAGCATTTGCAAGGAGCTGTCCCTCTAATGTGAAGTTGTTCTGGCCAAAATAGATGGCGATATGTTCACTACTGAGTTGGTGGGTTCAGCACAGTACGCTAAAGAAAAGCTGGGGCATGGGAACGGTTCAGATATACTGACATCAGAGTCCACAGAAGCTTCGCTCGGATGTAGTCAACTAGGTGATCCCAGATATGGAGGGACTGTCATATGAGGAGAGGTTGTACTTTAGATGAACGTGAGGTGATCTTAATGAAACATATGAAATTCTGAGGGCACTCGACAAGTTAGATGTGGAAAGGTCTAAGTTGGAGGGCATAATCTCAGAAAAAGGGGGTTGCACATTTAAAACCGAGATGAAAAGGAATTTATTATTTCAGAGTGCCTGTCGAGGTTGGGCCATTAAATAGGTTCAAAGCCGAGATAGATTTTTAATCAATAAGGAAATCAGGAGTTATTGGGAAAAGGCAGGAATGTGGATTTGACAATTTTCAGATAAGCCATAGTCTGATTGAATGGAGAACAAACTTGATGGGCTGAATGGCCTGCTCCATCTTACGGTTCTATGAATAGATAGAACCGTAAGATGGTTCGTAGCTATTCTATATTGTTCTGCAATGATATTCAACCCCAAATGAGAGTGAGTGAGGCGAGTGAGGCGAGTGAGGCGAGTGAGGCGAGAGAGGCGAGAGAGGCGAGAGAGGCGAGAGAGGCGAGAGAGGCGAGAGAAAAAACCTGGGTGAATGGAAATCAGAGGCAAATGAATAAAGGGATGGGCGAGTGAGTGGATAGGTAGGAGAGCCTGTGGTGGGACTGCATGAATGCCATGACCAGATGCTTCTGACCCCTATTTTGTGTGAATTCCTATTACAGATGAGGCAGTGTTAGAATTAATCCTAGAGAATGAAGTCAATTGAATTGTTGAAGTTTCAGTGTGCAAGCATTTTGGAGATAGTGACCATAACTCTAAGTTTCAAAGTCATGACGGAAAGAGATAAGGGTAGTGCAGAGATTAAGTTCTGAGCTGGGCGAAGGCCAATTTCAATTTCATTAGATAGATCTGTAAAATATAGCCCGAGTGCAACTACTTGCCTACTTTGTCTACATTTGGAAAGTGGAAGTCTATTTAAAAGTAGCATAGTGAGAATTCAACCTTTTGCATTCATTCACTCCCATCACATGCTCCCCTACCTACCTACTCACTCACTCACTCACCCAGGGCCAGCATGTTCTTCTAAGAATGAAGAGCAAGGACAATAAGAATTGGATGTCAAGGGATAGAGAGTTTGATAAAGAAAAAGAAGGAAGTATATGTCATGTACAGAGCATAAAAAACAGGGGGACCTTTCAAAAGCATACAAAGTATTGGAGGTTGCCTGAAAAGGAGATTAAGAGGACAAAGGCGGCTACAAAATATCTTTGGCAGATAAGATGAAGGAAAACTCCCAAGATTTTTTGTTAGTAACAGCAAGAGGATTACCAGGGAAAGGGTACCATTACACCCAAAAGGGCAACTGTGAGGAGCCAGTGAATTTGGGTCAGGTCTTAAATGAATTCTTCTCACCTGTAATCAGAGGAGTAAGAATCATAGAGTCCCTACAGTGCAGATAGAGGCCATTTGGCTCAGAGTCTGCACTGACCCTCAGAAGCCCAGCCACTCTCCGTAACCGCACATTTACTATGGGACAATTTAGTATGGCCAATCCGCCTAACCTGCACATCTTTGGACTGTGGGAGGAAACCAAACCACCTACAGGAAAACGCACGCAGACACGTGGAAAATGTGCAAGCACCACACCGACTGTGGTTGGAATTGAACCTGGGCCCTTGGCACCATGAGGCAGCAATGTTAACTACTGAGGTCGCCATATCACCCATACAATTATGTATGTAGTCCTAGAAATTCACTTATTGGGAGCGAAATAAAAGAGCGACTTTGAAAAAAAAATCTTTAAACACTGGAATATGCTGCCTGGAATGCGCTAATATGGTTATGTGGATAGATTAGACAAAGTGAGGTTACTTAGAGTAAATATATTTGATGTATTTTAAAAGCACGAGTTTAGATGGAGTGAATGAAGAGTGAATAATGGAGTGAATAAATTGTCCCATAATGTCTAGGGATATACAGGCTAGGGTGGGTTAGCCATGGTAAATGTGGGGTTATGGAAACTGGATGGGATGCTCTGAGGGTCAATGCAGACTTGGTGGGCCAAATGGCTGAAGGGATTGACAAAAGAATGAGAGGCATCATGAAGAATGTTTGTAAGCAACAAGTGACAAGGATTTTGACTCATTCAGGTGCTTAATGCAGACTCAATGGCAACTTTGAAAAGAATTATCTAATTAATTTAAGGAGAAAAGTTCTGACAAAGGGAAACAGAATAGGATTAACTGGATTGCTCAAACAGCTGGTGCAGTTTCAATGGGATCCTTTTACAATGCACTATTACAAGGTGCTAATCGGTCCTAGCTGAGATGGTGATCAACAGCTGGTATTCATTGGTTAACTCACATCTTACACATGACAGAAAGCAACATGGAATCAGGTGAATGAGGGCCAGCTATCTGACTCATCATATTTATAAAAGGTATCGAAAATTTCACAAGTCAGCAGATGCTCAACATGCCTCCAAACTGAACAACAGAGGCCCTACAAGCAGCAAAGTGGTCTCTACGGTCATCTGCCGACTTTCACTTTGTCACAGGTGCTCCATTACTCGGAGGAAAGATCACTCAACCCGAAACATTAACTGTGATTTCTCTCCATAGATGCTGCCAGCCTTGCTGAGCTTTTCCAGCAATTTCTATTTTTGTCTCCATTATTCATGGTTGGAAGAGTTTTCTGATCTCTTTCAGTACTGGGGATATGGAGAGCAGATGGAAAAAAACGTGGAGGTGAAGGAGAGGATTGTCCATGATCATACTGAACAGAAGAACAGGCCTGATGGACTTAAGTATATTCCTGTTACTTTTTCTTACGTTCCTATAAATTTAGCAGAAGTGAATTAATCTTTTTCATACATCACTCACATGAGCTATTGACCCCCTGACACTTGGTTTTGAAGTGTGAAGTAAGCACAAATACAGAGATATTTTAATGAAGAGTAACCTACCTAGTACCGTGCTTATATCATCGACACACCTGGTCATAATACCAGGAACATCCATCGAGTTGACTAACGGTATGAGACCATGACGGGATAGCAAACCATAGGAACTCTTGAAGCCCACAATACCACAGTGGGCTGCAGGATTGCGTGTGGAACCACCCGTGTCTGAACCTAGAGAACTGAGAGAAATGTCGCACAATTAGTGTTGTGTGCCCATGCCCATAGTGTTAAGTACATTAGTCAGAGGGAAATAGGACTGGGTGGGTTACTTTTCGGAGGGTCGGTATGGACTTGTTGGGCCAAAGGGCCTGTTTCAACACTGTAGGGAATCTAATCTAAAATCTAACTGTATGAGTGTCAAATTATCCCCTTCACTGGAAATTAAGGAATTCATCATAAAGAAGGGAATAAAACAACTAAATAGAGAATAAACAAAAGTTGAAGCATGATAAGACTGAAGATAAGTTCTGGGAAATGAGCAATATGGAAACAGATGGAGCGCTGAAGATTCATCTGAAATAAGATTCAATTTGTACCAAATGTCACAGGTTTCGAGCCAGAACTCTAGTAAAAATGCTTCTTAAGCATCCTGAGCTCAGGATAGTGATACTTGTTGATTTTCACAGGTATGGTTAAATAGGTTGTTAAGTCAGCATATCTGCTTCATCAGCAGTACACAAGAACAGTGCATATGCAAATGCAACACAGGTAGTCGTTCTCCAGGGCTTTGAACTACCTGCTTTGCAGGTCACCCAAGACTCTGAAGAATATATTTATTTTATGGACCAATTACATTAGAATGCACCTAAACATTCACCCTCAACAACACAGAAGAACAATGGCTGTAGAGGCATGGGAACACCATGTCTTCAACATGCCTTTCAAATCATTTGCCATCCTGACTTGGATATTTATTGCCATTCCCTTATTGCCATGAAACTCCCTATTACAGCATTGTGGGATGGCTTTTGTTATGCATTTGCAGCATCTGAAGGAAACAGGTCCCACATTCTCATTGTAAGAGTGTCGTCCCATTTCCTTATTCCCGTATCAGTTGAAGCAAACACTCAGAGACACAATATTGTTTTACCTCCTTCATCTTTATTCTGGGCCCTGGAGGGAGATAGAATGATCGCCGATGTGAACAGAGGCATAAGTTCTCGGTCTTCTCTCAAACAGCAGATTCCTAATATATTATATAGTCACTTACAGGGAGCAGCCTCCAAAGGCAACATCTGTATTGATTGGGTGACTGTTACAATCAGCGAGCATTAACAGTAAACAGTAAGCCATCTGGAATTATACAATGGATGTTCTTAACCTTGTTAACTGGCTTCACATAATGAATGCTTTTTCACCTTATTAACCCACTACCTTTGCCTTTAGCACCTCACTGTTTACTGCAAGTTTTTATCTGATCCAAGTCATGCAAGCTGAGTCTTTGTCTCACACAAGGCAAAACTTAACTGTGTCCCTATCTGCTCATACCTTTTACACTTTCTCAAGAAGAGGAAAATAGTGGCGTTGTCACTATTCTTCACAAATTACTTTCTTTAAATTCTGGTAGTAATGCTGCTAACTAAAATGGAGTGTTTCAGCAAAGCTCCTGCACGTGAGAGCCAAGTGCCAATGGACAGTGCCTAAACTACGAACTGATCTTTCGAAGTTTGATTTTAGCTTTATTATATGTACCTCATTTTAAAAAAAATTTCAGTTTGAAATTATTAAATAGTTTTAAAAAATGTAAATCTGGGGACTGGGGAACAGAAATGTTTTGGAATACTCACACAAAACATGTCCGTGAAGCCACTGCTACTGCACTACCTCCAGAACTACCGCCTGCAATAACCCAATTGGAATCTTCCAGTTTCTGGTCATGAGCAAATCGTTCTCTGTACTGTTCGGAATATCCCCAAGGATTTCTCACTGGTCCAAAAATGCCATCAATACTCCCGCTCCTAGGGAATTAATATTTGTTATGTTGTGACATTATGGGAACAGTTATTCATCAGGTTTTCACCTTTGAACTAAAGACTGACACCACTGAGGCCTCGTTATAGTTGAGAACCTGCCATCTCAAAACTGCAATTAAGAAACAGCTGAGAAAACAGGAGAAAAAACATGTGGTTACAACAATGCAATGTATTAAGTATGGCTAGTCAGACCATTGCCCATAGAACACCAAAGCAGATGATAGCAATCACAACAGCCAGCAAATATTAGGTGAGATTTGAACAGCAAAAAAAAAATAGCGGTTATGGGAAAATAAAAGAAAATGAGACTATAATAGATTGATCAACAGCAGAGATAGTGAACCTACAGAAATTTGTACCAACAATTCTGAAATTCTAAAACGTTACTGAGTAAGTCTGAAAAAGATGGAATATTTCAAGTACAGCTACTTTTAAATACAACACAGTGCAAATTAACATTACATAAATTGTCAAGAAAGAAAGAGTTAAGAAGAACTTAAAACGAGGAGCAGAAATGGACTGTCTGCCTCCTTGAATCTGCTTCAAGTTTCAGAACTGATCTTTCAATTCAACATCATTTTCCTACCCATTCTCCATAGCCTTGTGTTCCCAAGGTTTCACAGAACCATAGAATTTGTAGAGTACTGAAAAAGGCCAATTGGCCCAGGGTTTCCGTGCTGCTCCTCCGAATGAGCAGTGCATCTCTCTCGTCTTTGTCCCATAACCCTGCACATTCTTCCTTTTCAAATGACTGTCTGATAATCTTTTGAACCAGCCTCCATCATACTTTCAGGCTTTACATTCCAGATCCTAACCACTCAGAGCTTGAAGAAGTTATTCCTTAGATAATTTTTGCTTTATTTACTAATTACTTTAAATCAGTGCTCGCTCATTCTTGATTCATTCATGAGTGGCAACATTTGTTTCCTAGTTCCTGTCTGAATGACTGAATAAATTAACCAGATCTCTTCTCAGCCTCCATTTCTCCAAGGAAAATAGTCCCAGCTTCTCCAGTTAATTGTCATATCTCTAATTCCTCATTGTGAAACCATTTTCATTAACCTCTTCTGCACTCTCTCAGATACCTTCAAATCTTTTCTAAAGTGTGGCACCCAGAACTAGATGCAATATTTTAGCTGAAGCTGAACTAGTGCCTTATATTAGTTTAACATAATCTCCTGGTTCTTGTACTCTTTGCCTCTATTGATAAAGCCCAGAATGCTGTCCAATTAACTGCTTTCTTAGTCTTTGCTACTGCCTTTAACGACTTGTACACATTTACATCTAAGTCCTCCTCCTCCAGCACCTTTTGAGTTCTCATCTCTATTTTAAAATTTCTCTCCATGAGCAGCAAAAATCTCTATCCCAGCCTCAAAAAACTCAACAATGGAGGATCCACAACCTGGGGTAGGGAAATTTCTCCACACCTCAGACCTAAAATAATGTATTGCCAACACATGGTTCGGACAAGTTATGTTCTTACCCCATTGCAAATTCGTCAAGATTGGTCTTTCCCATAAGAACAGCACCTTGATCCATTAACCTCTGGACAACTGTGGCATTAAAAGGAGGAATGTAGCCTGCAAGCAATAGAGCAAACTCATTATATACACCACAGGGTCCATGACAAAGTATAATTAGAGAGTGGAAACTACTGAGTTAAGTTATTTTCAGATTAAAATAATTTGTCAACATAGTTAATTTACTTCTTGCCTCGCCAGCGTGAGCACTGCCCTGAACTTTGCATTTGATCAATACTTGAGTGAAATCTGCACCTAGCATTTAAACCCACCCCGTATTGAAAATTTAAACCAATGTGTGGAAACAAAATAAAGGGTAGATACTTCAGTGAGTAGAATTATTTCAGTGGAGGGACTAGAAGAGAGGATGGTTTGATCGGGTAACTTTGATTAATAAACGTAAAACAAGCTGAAGATCACAATATTATTAAATCAGTCATATTTGACAGACAAGCTTGTCTTGAGGAATAGTTTTTCTTATAAAATATGTTTGAAATATATTTGTAAACAAGTTGGAATTTTGGTAGATTATTTGCAAATATAAGGGTATAATCAATCAGTCTTGTTTGTGCCAGGAACTGGCTTGTAAAAACTTTAATTTCTGAATTTTTCCATGTCGTTATCTCTACAAAAATGGCATATATTCTGGCTTCACGAGTGAAATAATGATGGCAAATTTCATATTTCAAATTATGATTGAAATTTGAAAAGAATGACTAGATTCTGCAAATATAGAATGCATTGGTTACAGGGAGAGACTGGCAGCTAACAAGAGCAATTTAGCTGATCCCACTAGAATACTAAGAGATGGGATGGGTGCCATTGAGGATCAAAAAGAGGACCATGTGTGGAGATAGAGGGCACACCAGAGGTGCTGAATAAATCCTTTACACCTGTCTTTACCCAGGATAAAACACTGAAGTCAGTGACAAAGGACATTGCTGAGATACCGAATATCTTCCAGATTTAAGGTGAATGACTAAAGGACCATTGGTATCAGAAGGAAAAATTATGTAGTCAGTGGTTACAATCTGTAATACAGGAAGATCATTACGGATTAGCCAATTGGCTTCCTTCTACAAGTAACTATTTGATGAATCAGTTTTACAGAATACTGGACACATTTTTAGTAAGTTCAAGAGTTCCCAAATCATTAGCTCTCTGCATGTGAAAATTATGAGAATTTTATTGAATAAAGTACATTATAGAAAAGGTTAATAGATTCACTTAAAAAAAAGTGCTATTCACTGATTTCAAAAAGAATAAAAGTATAGCTTTTTCTCCAGTGGATAATTGCATAGTACAGTGAGTCATAATGTGTGGAGAGGCTTCAAGGTTGATTGTCAGATTGTTTTTAATGAGTGAGCTGACCTCAGCAGGTGCATTTTAATTGATCTTTGCTTCTGAGCTGGGGATAAAGGAGGGCTCATGAAGGCAGGGGTGACCCAAGATAGAACATGGAATCACTATACTGTGAGGTCAATCAAAAGTGTTTTCTAGATCGGTGTGGACAAGGAAGGGACTAAATTCACTGTAGTACATCCTTTGCAATGTTTCTTTTAGTTGGCTAACTCTCAATTTGCAGCTCACAGTTGTGGTGTAAAATTATGTCCCAATACATGTGTGAATCATAATGTAACACATGTATTGGGCCAAGCAGTGGAATGTGGTGAAACGGTTAAAAATTATGTCCCAATACATGTGTGAATCTAACCGGAATGGAGGTGTTGCTTAGTCCCGTGTGAATCTTATTACACACCTCCCCGTGTGAATCTTCTTATCTGTATGTAACCAGAATGGAATGTGTTTTTTAGCCTTGCTCTGCTGTTCACATGAATGTTTATATCTGGAAAAGAGTATATCAGCTGGAAAAGTCTCCAGTTCGGTGAGTCTGCTCCGGGGTTACGTTTAACCGCCGAGCGTGGGTTGATGGCAACCGCTCTACGAGAACTGACAGCTCCCAGTTCCGGTAACATGTAGAGTGAGTATAAGCCAGACCCGTTGTAAGTTTGTGGCGACGCTGCGGGGAATAAAATGCTCATATTCTAGCAGACTCGCCTCTTGGCTGTTTGTTCTGTGTCAGACTACTCTCCTACGAACCTGACCTTGAGAATTTTTTAAAACAACAGTTGAACAAAGGCAGCTTATAAAGAAGGCTCCCAGCAATGGCAGAATTGCATCTCAGCCTGTGAAGGGATGGGCAGAGGTCAAAGAAAGGAAAATACACATGTTCCTTTGGACAGGTTGCTCATTTCCTTTATTTTCCTGAATATTTTCAACCCACCTTTACAGGTCTGTACAGATCACATTCCAACTATCACCAACAAGCTGGGATTTTGTCAATGCAAGTTTGGAATTTGCTAGGGGGACATGGGCAGAAGCAAGAATTGACCTTCAAATCAGTATCACAGGGCAAACTGATAGACCCCAGGGCTAAACCCATGACCATGTACTTTACCATTTGTTGGAGTTCCAAAAGTTGCATTCCTTGAATGGAAAATTGAGTAAATTAAAGAAATGCACTTGTTAATAATCCCATGAAGAGATATGCGCCAACAGTCAGAAGTTCAAAAACTGCTATAACCTCCTCATCTTACTAAACAAACGTCAATACCAGCATCATTTCTACTTACTGTCAGCTCAACATCAAACATTACCATTTCTATTTATGAGCAGCACATATAGAAACAATCACAAATCATCTTAAAAGGGGTCTGTAAACAATTTAAAAAATGGAAAGGAGAAGCAAGTTAGGAGGGTGGATGTGAGTTCTATAGAGCAAGGGTAAAGCAGTTAAAAAAGACATCAAATTGTGGGGAATGGCCAGAAAAAGCAGAAACCTGATGGAAAACTCTGCCAACAGAGTCATGTAGATCGCACAATAATCTGTATGTGACAATGATGATCAGTGAGTTAATTTATTGGGTCAGTTAGAACTTGGGAAGGATGGGATTGATATTCTCTTAGGTATATAGTGGCCAGAGCGTCTTCTGTTCAGGAATATGCCCAGTCAGAAAGACTTAAAAAGGGTTAAAATTAAAATTCTGACTACTCTCTGTAATTAAAAAAAAGATTCACAACCGATCTGGCCAATTAAGGATGACTTACATTATACAGTTTCTGGAAATGATGTGATGACTACATTGTGTCTCGAGTGGCATGTGACTGTGGGGGGGGGAATGGCTGGGGGTCATCTTGCAGCCGCTACTGACTGTAATGTGAAGCTCTTGTGCTGTATAAAGGAACGACTGATCCTTTTATTCAAAGAGATCTTTGACACGATTCGGCAAGCCCTGCAAAGAGTGTTAAGGGTTCCTCCAGAAAACTTGTACTTGCTTAATAAAGTTTTGCCTGTTCACAGAAGTTGGTGTGTTGCAGTTGCATCAAATGTGTAAGAATCTCAAGAACAAAGAACCTAACAGCATCATATTCCATTCCTTTTGCTATCAATGCTCAATAGTAGCAGGATGTACTATCCACAAGATGTTACCAAATATCCTTAGAGAATACTTTCCATACCCATGACCAGTTCCATCTAGAAGGAGAAGGGCTGGAGACACATGGGAACGTCATTGAAATAACTCCACAGAGACTAGTACACTGTCATCAAGTCACCCTTTATTTACCTGTGGAGCATCCTTGACACTGATCCACCTCTGAGTGAACAGAACCTCTGACACTCCTGTCCTTAACTGTCAGTCAATGCTCCCTGATTGGACCAGATTAACAGCCCCAATCAGGGAACTCATTCTGCGAGGTCAACCTGGCAGACATCTTCACAATCACTATAGCTTTAGCTATCACCTGCAAGTTCCCATCCAAGCTGCTTATTAACCTGATTTGAAAATATATCAATGTTCTTTATCTCTTGCTGGATCAAAATCCTGGAATCTTGTCCCCAAGGACATTGTGGGTCAACCAACAGCACATGGACTGCAGCAGCTCAAGAAGACAGCTCACCACCACCTTCTCAAGGACAACTAGGCTCAGGCAATAATTGCTGACCCAGGCCATGTTCCATAAACGAATTTTTAAAAATTCAAGACCTTTTAACATAACTCATTCCCAAATCTATACTTACAAAAAATTCTGAAACCTTACAAAAAGAGCTGAGGAATTGCATGTGAGAGTGGAAATTTTAGGCTGCAGAATTCAAAATGAAATGCAATTTACAGAGAGTAGACAGCAATCAGAGGAGTATTTGAGAAATTAAACCTCGACGGGATAAGGCATTCAGTAATTCTCAAGGCACAGGTCTTGAATGAAACATTTTCATTCGCCCACAATGTTTGGAAGAGATTGAAAACAATGCAGGAATATTACAATTGGATAACTGATGCTTTATATTTCATTACCTATTTATTTGCTTCAAAATTCAAACTATTTTTATAAAGAATAAAAAAGCCTTTACCTTTTAACATGTTTGATGCACATGTTGTCTCAATACCAGCAGTGCTGAAGTTATCCTTAACAGCTATTGGAACCCCATCTAAGGGACCAAAGCATTTGCCTGGGTGAATATAAATCAAAAATGCTTATATAGTGAAATATATAATTTATTATTTATATATTTTATAATAAATGACACAATAAACCGAATTGATGTAATAGTTATAAGTAGCTGATATGTACTTTGTTGCAGTTCTTTACAGATTAGCAAAGATTGGAAGCACACTGGCATTCTTCCAGACTGACTTCAGAATTATGTATAGTTACCAAAACAAATCCATTTTAATTGCATTTTTCCTTCGGATGGTAAACAGGACAGTCTAACTTATATACCAGTTTTATATTAACATTCCCAAATTAGATTTTCTCAATCTGGTTCAAGTAATTTGATATGAATACTAAAATGAGGATTTAACCAGTGCTGCAGATGTTAAAGTCCCAAAATAAAAACAAGAGTGTTGGAAAAACCCTGCCAGCAACCACAGAGACAGATGCTGAGCCAGTGTTTGAAGTTCCATACGATTCTTCTTCAGAACTTTAAAAACTGACAGCCTAGCTTTGCTCATAGTCCTCCTTCCTCTAAGACAGAAGGTTCGAAGATTATGGCCTCAACTCCGACAGTGTCAGAAATCAATATGAAAGTGTGAGACAGCTGCATTGTTAGGAGTTTCTGCCTTTCCAAATAGGCATTAAATTTAGGCCTTTCCCTCCTGGTCAGAAGGACATAAAAGATCCTTGGTTTTATTTGAAGAGGAGCTGACAATGCTTTACTCTGGTCACGATTTTTTCTCTTAGTTAATACTCTAAAATTAGATAATCTGATCCAGAAATGTCTCCATTGTCCAGCAAAGCAGGGATTATGATTCAAAAATAATTAATTAGAATATCTTAGTGATAAAAGTTGCATTATATATGAAATTTTTGTTCACTTTTTCTGCACTTCATTTGTACTGGAACCTATGAATGAAAAAGTAACATTGCCTCAATGGGTAAACTGACTGGGGGAGAAAAAAAAAAGGATAGGGAGTTGCTATGATCAGAAAAACAAATACATAGTTTTCACCTAGACAGCTGTACTAACGGAGAGCAAATAAAAATGCAATGTTACATCCATCCAAAATATGAACAAGTTTGAAGCCAAGTTTCTAACAGAATTTTAACAAGCACGTAAGTACACTCAGAAAGGTAAAGTGTAGTGGAGCTCAATGTTTTAAAAATTCTGTAAATCCCATTGGTCATAATGATAAAGCTGTACGTCACCTCTTTGCAACCTTTGCTCTGCTGCTGTAGCCTGTTGCATGGCAAGCTCCTCAGTGACGGTAATGTAGGCATTCAGGAAGGCTGTCTTCCTGATTAAAGACAGACATCTTTGGCACAGCTCAGTTGGACTGATTCGACCTTCTTGAAAAGCTCGAGTAATCTACAATTGTAATATAGATGGAAGGCTAATATAGGTCACATATAGATAGGATAAGAAAAGGTTACCCACCACATCAATAAATTTATATCTAATTGGCTGGCATTGTAGGCAATTCTCAATGAGCCCTAATCTTTAATCCCAGTACTTCATACAATCTATCATCATTAAATCCTAGATTTGAGTTTACTACATCCTCCTGAGGTACCTGGAAACAATGAACAGAAGGATGCACTCTTGCAGAAACTCCATAGCTAATGACAGCCTTGATGGCACAAATTCCCCCAAACTTCTGATCCCTTAATAAATTTAACGGCCTGGTCAGCTCTGGCAAACTAAAGTAGAAGCAGTACAATTGACAATTCACAATCCCTACTCAAACCCTGACCTCAAATTCCTGCTTTCTCTCTCTCTCATTAAAAATCTCCTCATCCCCAGATATATTACTATTTCTGACAACTTTATAAGCCTTTTCTTTCATACAACTTCCTTCATCAGCCATGGTTGACTGACATTTTTGAGCTTCTACACCCTGAAGGAATGCATAATTGCTGTAAAAGAAGTAATAGTTTTTTTTTTAAAAAAAAGACTTTCCATTTGCCAGTGTACAGTATTGTTTTAGTGTATTTTCCCAATCCACTTCAACCAGTTCTTGCCTTATGGCTTTATAATTTCCCTTATTCAAAGTGAAGAGTCTTGTCTCTGATTTAACTGAAAATGTAACACATTGTAATCGCTCATCCCGAAAGTTTTTTTAAAAACAAGATTAAAAACAATAAAGTCCTTTCTCATCACATACCATTAGTATTAAAATAGCCTGTAGTCAGCTGCTTAACATACTGCTCTAGTGAACCATCCCTAAACCCCTGTTAGAAATTTATTCTCCGTAGCTCAAGTGCTCACTTGGTTTACCCAGTTGGCCGGTTTTGAGATTTGTAGCTCAGGTTGAGATTCTGGATGAAAGTTTGCTCATTGAGCTGGAAAGTTCATTTTCAGACATTTCGTCACCATACTAGGTAACATCAGTGAGCCTCCGGTGAAGCACTGGTATTATGGCCCATTTTCGATTTATGTGTTTAGGTTTCCTTGGGTTGATGGTGTCATTTCCTGTGGTGATGCCAGTTCCTGTGGACACCACTTCGACTGGGACAACATATCCATCCTGGGACAAGCCAAATAAAGACACGCACAAGAATTCCTAGAAGCATGGTATTCCAACCGGAACTCGATCAACAAACACATCGACTTGGACCCCAATTAACACCCTCTGAGAAAAAGAACAGGAAATAGCATCACCACAGGAACTGGTATCACTGCAGGAAATGACATCACCAACCCAAGGAAAACTAAACAAATAAAAAACGGGCCATACCATCAGTGCTTTACCAGAGGCTCACTGATGATGTTACCTAGTATGGTGACAAAACGTCTGAAAATGAACCATCCAGCTCAGCGAGCAAACTTACATCAGGTTTACCCAGTCTACAAATAGATTGCAATCACCTATGTTAACTGTGTTGCCCACATTATAAGCTTCTCATCTTCTGGTGCCCCACACATACTACTATTTGCTGTCTTCTAAATAATCCAACCAACATTTGTTGCTCTCACTGTTTCTTCATTTTAGCTAAACAGGTTCAACACATTGTTCTTCTAATCTGAGATCCCTCTCTTACAAATACACGGATCCCACCCTATATCATCAGAACAATTGCACTTACTGTTCCTTTTTTTGCCCATCCTTTGTAAATGTTGAATATTCTTGGTTATTCAGTTCCCAGTCCAGGTCACCATGCAGCCATGTTACTGTAATGGCAATTATGCCATGTCCCTTTATGTCGGTTTGTACCTGTCCCTTCCACTCCACCAAGGACATGCAGGTCATGGGCCTCCTCCATCTTCAAACCCTAACTGCCTGACACCTAGAGGAAGAACACCTCATCTTCTGTCTTGGGACACTGCAACCACACGGGATTAATGTGGATTTCACCAGTTTCCTCATTTCCCCGCCCCTCACCTTACCCCAGTCCTAATTTCGAACTGGGCACCACACTCTTGACGTGTCCATCATCTTTCCCATCTATCCGCTCCATCCTCCTCACCTACCTATCACTTCCACCCCCTCCTTCATCTACCTATCACATTCTTAGCTACCTTCCACCCAGCCCCACCCCTCTCGTATTTATGTCTCAGTCCTTTGGCCCACAAGCCTCATTCCTGATGAAGGGCTTATGTCCGAAACGTCAATTCTCCTGCTCCTCGGATACTGCCTCATCTGCTGTGCTTTTCTAGCACCACACTCTCGACCCTTTAGATTATCTGTCTTGTTGTGCATGCTGTATATTCAGAGCATTAACTTTGTAGTTTTGACAACATTCCACATTTGAGGCATACTTGATACTCAGCTTTGTTTCTAGCGGTTTTGCTACTTTCTGTTACCATATTTAGTTGTTGCCAAATGACATACTATCCCATTCCCAGATAAGCTGTATTAAATCCATCCCAACAGCACCAGCAAATCTCCCAGCAAGGATATCACTACCAGTCTCATTAAGGTGTAATAAGTTCTACCAACCTCCGAACTGGCCCCAATGTCTCAGAAATCTGTTGCCCTCCCTCGACACCAGTTTTTCAGCCATGTGTTCAATCAATCAATCCTCCTGTTCTAATGCTTACTAGCATGTGGCATTGGGAGTAATCCTGACATTACTGCTCTTAAGGTTATGCTTTACAAATTCCTTTCTAAGTACCTAAAATCTGCTTTCAGGACCTCTTCCCTTTTCCCATCTACATTGTTGGTACCAATTTGGACCATGACTTCTTGTTAATCCCTCTTCCTCATAAAGTTATCCTGCAGCCGCTCTTGACATCCTTCCCAGAAATTTCTTTGATTCATTCTGTATCTTATATTTCCCAATGGTTTCTAACTGGGACTTTAAACATACTAGCATATTCCCTCTCATGATTTTGTTGTGTGTACGGCCTATTCTTTTAAGCGTGAGTGCTTTCAATTGGTCTGTACAGTTGTGCACATATGTAAAGGGATGCACTTGCTTGGACTGCAGGCTATCTTCTTGGGTTACAGTCTGGTTGAGAGAGAACATTGCTGGTAATCCTTCCTAAATCACCATTTGCAGTTCAGCCATCCCTGGCGATGGACTGATTAATATCTGGACGTAGAAAATGTGGTAGGTGGTAGAACTAAATCTTACATCTGCAAGGCAACTTCTGACAATATGAAAAGATAGCAGTATGTGGTGCTTCACAGAAGGAAGGGTGACCAAAAACTGAGCTAAGAGCTTTAAAGGTGGAGAAAGTAGAGGAATTTTCAGAAATTAGGACTTAGGGCAGCTGATGATAAACCCAATAATGGGGTGAAAGGATGTAGATGCAAAGGGGTCAGAATCTAAACAATAACTCCTTCCTTTCCTATGTTAGGGGTGGGATATTTTGACAAATATTTCAAAACATGAAATAATATGTCACACTTCTCTTGGAAAAAAAGTTGTTCATTCCATCAGATGTATGAGTTAAAACTGCATTTCTTTTGACTAAACATGTCAGAATATTGTAAAATTTTGCTAAATATGTCGAGCAAAGTATAGATGTTGATGTCACTGGTTAATTTTAATAATATGGGTAATTTGACCAGTGGCAGTTAATGTGATTCAGATATTTCCACACTAGTGTCAACAGCTAAGTTCACATCACCCGGCCAGGCAACATTGAGGTGATGATTAGCTGTGCTGCTGCAGTGAACAATATGACATAATTGAGATGGAAGCTCATTTGAAATTGGTAAAAATGAGTTTGGCAATTCTTTTGAAAGAACTGAAAACCTAAAGCTTGCAGAATTCAAAAGATTCTGAATTAAAGTTTTACACTGAATTTGATAATTCTTTGTAAATATTTTACAATCCATTTTAAATGACATAGACAAAGAGATATGGTGTAATCTATCTTCATTTTGCTGATGATACAGGACTGGGTGGCAAGGTAAGCTTGGCTTTAAAATGTCTGGAATCTGTGACCATTTTGGATAAAGTCTCCCGTCAGAGGTTGTTCAGCAAAAGTAAAGAACATGGGCTAGAAGATAATGTACTGGCATGGGGATTACGAATTGGCCAATAAACAGAAAACAAGTAAGTGGGTCGATCTTAGTTCAGAGGAAAGGTCACTGGACCCGAAATGTTAACTCTGCTTTCTCTCCACAGATACTACCAGACCTGTTGTTTTTCCAGCAATTTCTGGTTAGGTTTCTGATTTTCAGCATCCACAGTTCTGTGGTATTTTGTTTCTCTCTATTCCCTGCCTGTCCATTTATTGGTTTAAATGCCTCAAAACGTTGCATTCATATCTGCTTCTACCACCTACCCCAGTAGCACATTCCAGTCACCTACCACCTTCTGTGTAAAAATCTTGCCTCACACATTTCCTTTACACTTTCTCCCTTTCACCTTAAACCTATGCCCCCTAGTATTTGACATTTCCACCTGTGGAAAAAGACTCTGACTATTCACCCTAGCCATGCCTCTTGTTATTTTATATTCTGCTGTCAGGTTACCCCCTCAGCCTCTGACATTCTAGCGAAAACAATCCAAATTTGTCCAACCTCTTCTTATTAGTAATGGTGCACTGAGAACAACCTAGCTCTCAATGCCAGCAAAACCAAGGAACTCATTATTGACTTTCAGCAGAATGTTACTCATGCCCCCCTACTCATTAACAGCACAGAGGTGGAACAAGTGGAGAGTGGGAGTGGGCATCCACAATAAGCTTTCTTGGACTCTTCTTCCTCAGGCAGCTGAGGAAATTTGGCATGACGGCGAATACCCTTGGCAACTTTTATAGGTGCGCCATCGAGAGCATTCTGTCTGGATGTATCACTGCCTGGTATGGTAACTTACCATTCAAGATCGGAGACGGTTACAGAGAGTGGTGAGCTTGGCCCGGACAATCACAAAGGCCAACCTCCCATCTATAGTATCCATCTACCAGGCCCGCTGTCAAGGAAAGGCTGCCAGCATTCTCAAAGACCCATCCCACCCTGACAATGTTTTTCTACAATCTCTACGATCGGGGAGAAGATACAGAAGCCTGAACGTATGCACCAGCTGGTCTTGTAACAGTTTCTACCCTACTATTATTAGAATACTGAATGAACTCTCAAACTCTTAACATTCGCCTGTACCTGTGTTTTTGTTTTTGCCGCTGGTTACCTATTATTTAATTATCTATGCTACATAACTCTGTGATCTGCCTGTATTGCTCGCAAGCCAAAGCTTTTCACTGTGCCTCGGTACACGTGAAAATAAATTCAATTCAATTCAATTTAAGTAACATCCACATAAATCTCTTTTGCATCCTGTCCAAAGCCTCCACATCCTTCCTATAGAACTGCTCACAATACTCCAAATGTGGCCTAACTATAGTCTTACTTTAACTCAATTCAGAATGAGAGGTGTGCAGGTATCTCAGATTGTGGGTGAGAGGAGATTAGAACTACAAGCAGGAGTCGGTCATTCGGTCATTTGCCATTCAATTAAATTGTGGCTGACCTGTCTGAGGCTTTAAATCCTTTTTCCTACCTGTAACTTTCCCACACAACCACGTTAGCCATGCAACCCCTCTGGGTCAAAGAAAATCCTAAAAACTAACTTGACTTTCAATAAATTCCATAATGTAGCTTGTTACACTCTCTGTGAAGATTATTTTCTTGATTCTGTACTGTCATGAACAATGGTCCAATCCCAAACTCACCATCAAACCAGTAGATAAAGGGGGTGCACTGGTAGTTTGGCACACTGACCTCTACAACGCTGAAGCCAGACGCCAACTCCTACCGCCCCCTCAACCATGACCCCACCCCCCATCACCAAACCGTCATCTCCCAGACCATAGGAGAACCTCATCACCTCAGGAGATCTCCCACCCACAGCTTCCAACCTCATAGTCCAGGATCCCCGCACTGCCCGGTTCTACCTCCGTCCCAAGATCCACAAGCTTGACCACCCTGGCCGATCCATTGTCTCAGCCTGCTCCTGCCCCACCGAACTTATTTCCACCTACCTTGACACTGTCCTGTTCCCCCCTGTCCACCCCATCCCAGTCCAGGAACTCCCCACATACTTTCGGGACACCACCCACGCCCTCCACCTCCTCCAAGACTTCCGTTTCCCCGGCCCTCAACGCCTCATCTTCACCATGGACATCCAATCCCTCTACAACTCCATCCGCCATGACCAGGGCTTCCAAGTCTTCCATTTCTTCCTCTCCCGACGTCCTCAACAGTACCCTTCCACCGACACTCTCACTCATTTGGCTGAACTTGTCCTCACCCTTAACAACTTTTCCTTCGAATCCTCCCACTTCCTCCAGACCAAAGGGGTAGCCATGGGCACCCGTATGGGTCTCTTTGTTGGCTGCGTAGAACAGTCCATCTTCCACTCCCCACCTCTTCCTCTGCTACATTGATGACTGCATTAGCTCCACCTTGTGCTCCCGCAAGGTTGTGCTCCCGCAAGGAGGTTGAGCCGTCCCTCCCTTCCTGGACCTTGCCATCTCCATTAATGACGACTGACTGGACACTGACATTTTTTTACAAACCCGACTCCCACAGCTACCTAGATTATACCTCTTCCCACCCTACCTCTTGCAAAATGCCATCCTGTATTCCCAATTCCTCCGCCTTCACCATATCTGCTCCCAGGAGGACCAGTTCCACCACAGAACATACCAGATGGCCTCCTTCTTTAGAGATCACTATTTCCCTTCCCATGTGGTTAAAGATGCCCTCCAACGCAGCTCATCCACATTCTGCCCCTCCACCATCAAACCCCACCCCTCCAACCGTAATAAGGACAGAACCCCCCGGTGCATAACTTCTACCCTACCAACCTTTGCATAAACCACATCATCCGAAGACATTTCCGCCACCTCCAAACGGACCCCACCACCAGGGATATATTTCGCCATTTTCGCAAAGACTGTTCCCTCCGTGACTACTTGGTCAGGTCCACACCCCCCCCGCAACCCACCCTCCCTTCCTGACACCCCCCCCCCGCCACTGCAGAAATTGCAAAACCTGCGTCCCCAAAGAGCCTTCCACATCCAAAGTTTCACCTGCACATCCATCAATATCATTTATTGTGTCCATTGCTGCCGATGCGGACTCCTCTACATTAGGGAGACTGGATGCCTCCTAGCAGAGCACTTTAGGGAACATCTCCAGGACACCCGCCCAACATTTCAACTCCCCCTCCCACTCTGCCGAGGACATGGAGGTCCTGAGCCTCCTTCACCGCCACTCCCCCACCACCTGACGCCTGGAGGAAGAATGCCTCACCTTCTGCCTCGGAACACTTCAACCCTAGGGCATCAATGTGGACTTCAACAGTTTCCTCATTTCCCCTTTCCCCCTCCTCACCGCAGTTCCAACCTTCCAGCTCAGCACTGTTCCCATGACTTGTCC
>NC_057712.1:109753450-109757777 GCF_004010195.1 Chiloscyllium plagiosum | reverse complement strand
ATTAATACCGGCTGCGCGCCGCCATGTTGTCTCCAGGGCGGCACCCGCCAACAACGGGCCCGCTGATTGGTGAGGGCCTGGCTGGGACTCGGTGCTGATTGGTCGCTGGTGAAGGTTCAGAGGTGAAGCTGTGAGGAACTGTCTGGGAGAGAGGAAAGTGTCCAATCTCTGACATTGAGGTGAATGTAGGGCATTGGGGTTGGGGACCGTACACTGCCCTTGGAGTTTGTACTCTGTATTCAATAGACTGTGTGATTTTCAGACTTTGCTGGGGATTACTGTTCAGGCGTACTTGCCTTTCTTGATGGTCAGGCAAATGCATCCCTTTTGAATGGTGCTTTGTAATACTTGCCCTGTTAAAGCCTACCTCATGTGGCATTTGGCAGGTAAAAGGATTGGGAGTGGACTTTTGGGCAAGTTTAGGAGAATTAGGGCAAAACATTTTGAGAATGTCACTTATAGAAAGATTAATACTTCTTCAGCTAAGAAAACTATTATGCCAGCCTGGGTGATTGACAGATATGGAGATAACAGCACATTGCGTTTTACAAAGGAGTCTATGTTTCCAATTATACACTACCCCAATGAAGTTATGATTAAAGTTCATGCTTCCAGCTTAAACCCTATTGATATCTCCATGAGAAGTAAGTTTATATTTTCTATATCTAAATTTGTCAGTTTTATTATGAACAGTATGTTATGTCTTTTTAAAAACTAACAGATTGATATACTACATTAATAGAGTTCATACTCTACATTTGAATTGAGGGTGGAGAGTTATTAGAGTTTTTGTTGATTTGTGACTATCACCTTCGTATATAATGTTTAGCAATTTTTCAAAGGAGTATGTATCAATTTCCTGATATGTGAAAAACAAACTGTGATATGGAGTTAATTTGCAATTAAAAACACGTGTAACATTTTTTCACAAATGTGATTCTTCTTACCTTGATGTGATACAACAGTTTCTGGTCTATTTCTCTTCTCTACATTAACATTTTACCAGATCAGTTGGTAACTTCCCTTTCCTAATTGAAGGACATTACAAACAATTTACACTTCTCCTACCCCCAGCCCCACTTTCTGGTCCAGCTGTCAACTAGTGTTCAGACTGGTGTTTCCCATTTTGCGTGGTTCAGCAATGAATTTTCTGCTGCAGGGATATCTCTGACCAACGTCTTTTTTGAAGTAACAGATTTGATCCTGTCCAAGTATCACTGGGGGCTTTCAAATAGAAGAATAAACACCAAAATTGTATTCATAGTTTGCATCTACTAAACAACATATTACAAGTTTTTAGTACTTGTTCAGTTTTGTTGCTAATCGAAGCTACCCAAGTATTTTTCTATAATGACATTGGGACAGAAGTACAGGACAGTACGTACTGATCTTTTTTTAAAGTCTTCCACTAATTGTTTTCAAATATCATTTTATTGTCTTCTCCTTGATTCCATATTGTCATGTCTGGCAACTCATGAACAATGGTAAAATGGGGAAGAAGGAACTGTTCTACAGAGATCTTTTTTATTCAAACACTTCTTGGCCCTGTGTCCTGGTAAATAGAATAACTTAGGGCTGTAGTCAAAATTTAAGCTAAATAATGGGAGTTTCAGACAACAAAGCAACAGGATATGCAAATATTGCAGGGCAGCTATTTAAGACCATTGTGGGACAGGAAGGGACTGAGTATACGAACATTGGAAAAGAGCAGCAAATAGGTAAGAGGGAGAAATATTTAAAAATTAATATTAATGACTCTTAAATGCACATAAGACTCAGAACAAAATAAATAACTTAGCAGAAATAAAGGTCTAATGAGGTATAATCATATAGCCATTATGGAGACAGTGACAAGGAGATAAAAGTTGGGAACTAAATATTCAAGATTAAGTAACTTTTTTCAGAAAGGCAGAGAGGAAGGAAAGAATGATGGGTGGCTTTGTTAGTATGGGATGGGATAGAATATGAGGGGCATGGATAGGATAAATAGACAAAGTCTTTTCCCTGGGGTCGGGGAGTCCAGAACTAGAGGGCATAGATTTAGTGTGAGAGGGGAAAGATATAAAAGAGACCTAAGGGGCAACTTTTTCACGCAGAGGGTGATACGTGTATGGAATGAGCTGCCAGAGGACGTGGTGGAGGCTGGTACAATTACAACATTTAAGAGGCATTTGGATGGGTATATGAATAAGAAGGGTTTGGAGGGATATGGGCCGGGTGCTGGCAGGTGGGACTAGATTGGGTTGGGATATCTGGTCGGCATGGACGGGTTGGACCGAAGGGTCTGTTTCCATGCTGTACATCTCAGAAGATGTAGAATCCATGTGAGTAGAGGTAAAAAAAAAGAAGAGAAGAAGACAATTGCGGTTGTGTCTATAGGCATCCTAGCAGCAGCTACAGAAAACATAAATTATGAGATAATAAAGACATGTTTAAAAAAAAAGCAGAACATTAGTCATAGATTACTTTAACTTCATGTAGATTGAGAAAATCAAATTGGCAGAAATAGCCATAAAAATAATTTATAGAATGCATTCAGGACAGTTTCATAGAACAATATGTTGTGGATTCATCCAGTAATCAATCTATTTTGGATCTGGTAATGTGAAATGAAGTAGGATTAAAACATGATTAAAACATTGAGGGTGGCACGGTGGCTCAGTGGTTAGTACTGCAGCCTCACAGTGCCAGGGACCCGGGTTCGACTCCAGCCTCGGGCCACTGTCTGTGTGGAGTTTGCACATTCTTCCCGTGTCTGTGCGTGTTTCCTCCGGGTGCTCCAGTTTCCTCCCACAATCCAAAGATGTGCAGGTTAGGTGAATTGGCCATGATAAATTGCCCATAGTGTTCAGGTAAATGTAGTGTAATGGGGAATGGTTTTGGGTGGGATACTCTTCGGAGGATTGGTGTCAACTTATAGGGCCTGTTTCCATGCTGTAGGGATTCTAATGATCTCCGAGTAAAAGATTCCCTAGGAAGCAGTGATGAAGAAGGGCTTATGCCCGAAACGTCGATTCTCCTGCTCCTCGGATGCTGCGTGGCCTGCTGTGTTTTTCCAGCACCACACTTTTCAACTCTGGTCTCCAGCATCTGCAGTCCTCACTTTCTCCTTGGAAACAAATATGCTGAAGTTAAATATTGGTAATTATAAAGGAAGGAGGGCAGAGCTGGCTGGAGTGGACTGGGAAAGGATATTAGTAGAAAGAATGGTTGATGAACAGTGCAGACCTTTAATAAAATATTTTCTAATTCGCAGCAAAGATGTTACCTAGTGAGGAAGAAAGATTCTAGGAAGGGAGGCTGAACGAACGTTTCAATGACTTTTACTCACACTATCCCCATGACCTTTTATACCATTGATAATCAGCCTCTATTTTGAACACAAAGTCTAAACTTCTACAGGTGTCTGTGCTGAGAATCTTGGAGATTCACCAATCTCAGAGTAAAAGCATTCTCCTTGTCTTTGTTTTAAATGGCATCTCCTTGTTTTGAAATTGTGATCCCAGTTCTAGCCTTCCTAACCAGGAGAAGTCTGATATCTGCGTTGACCTCATCTATCCCTTTTAAGTATTTTGTGTGTTTAAATGAGACTACCCTTATGCTTTAGAACTCAGGAGTATTATGAACTAGACCAGAACCCCTCAATATATTTTAAGAAGGTAGCCTGGACCCTAATTTTTTTTTATTTTAAAAGTAGATGTGAAGTGCTGTATTCCAGATGCAATGCAACTGGTCAGACTATTTGACATTAAGCAAAACACAACTTATGTGAACACTATAATTAAAATACAAACAAAATAAAGAGGAATTTAAAATAACTTAACTATCGGAAAACTTAACTGAATAATAGGTACAGTACTTATTACTAGTTAACTGTTCCTATATAGTAACATCCCATAAACACACCCCTTGGCAAAAAGGCAAATTCAGACACCGATTCTCACATGCAATTCTCCAATCCAGGAGGGAAAAAATCATCAAGAGAAAATTCTGAGAAAGTAGCAGCTCGGAGTTGTATACTGAAGCTTCCAACTCTTTTGAGACCCCAAAAGCTTCTGCTTAACGCAAAACCTAAAATCTAAAAAAAAAACGCCTGGTCTGTGAGAGCTGGCTACACATTGTTCCAACGTTAAAAACAATACCAAGGCCTCAAAAATTGTTTACTTGCTTAGAAAAAGCTCACCACCTCTACCTTACAAACTCTCTTCAAAATAAAAAGGACAAAATAACCTCTAAAAGTGACAGCATTGTCATAGGAGATTACAGGCCCAGTTAGAACATAGAACATAGAACATTACAGCGCAGCACAGGCCCTTTGGCCCTCGAT
>NC_057712.1:109743184-109751525 GCF_004010195.1 Chiloscyllium plagiosum | reverse complement strand
TTATCAAGGACATTCAATAGTTGCTCCTTGAACAAGCTCCACATATCAATTACGCCTTTGCCTTGAAGCCTACTTTTCCAAGCCAGGCATCCTAGGTCGTGCCTCACCGCATCATAATTTCCCTGACCCCAGTTATAACTCTTGCCCTGTAGTGCACACTTATCCCTCTCCATCACTAGAGTAGAAGTCACCGAATTGTGGTCACTGTCCCCAAGGTGCTCACCTACCTCCAATTCTAACACATGGCCTGGATTGTTACTCAGAACCAAATCCAGTATGGCCTCACCTCTTGTTGGCCTGTCTACATATTGTGTCAGGAAACCCTCCTGCACACATTGGACAAACACCGACCCATCTAACGAACTCGAGCTATAGCTTTCCCAGTCAATATCTGGAAAGTTAAAGTCCCCCCTAACAACCACCCTGTTACTTTCACTCTTCTCCTGAATTATCCTCGCAATCCTTTCTTCTATGTCTCTAGAACTATTAGGAGGCCTGTAGAATACTCCTAACAGGGTGACCTCACCTTTCCTATTCCTAACCTCAACCCAAACTACCTCAGATGGCGAGTCTTCATTCATCGTCCTTTCCACCACTGTAATACTATCTTTGACAAGCAATGCCACACCTCCCCCTCTTTTACCCCCACCTCTTAACTGCTCTTCATTGGACAGTCCCACCAATCCAGGAACAAGTTTGGTGAACCTTCATTACAGTTCCTATATGACATTAATATCTTTGCTGCGGTAAATAAGCCAAAACTTCACATGTTATTTCAAAGCAGATAATTCAGGAGAGATGTAAGAAAGCACTTCTTCACACAGAGTGGTAGATGCTTGAAACTCTCTTCCACAAACAGCATTGGATGCTAGATCAATTGCTAATTTTAAACCTGATGTAGATTAATTGATATTCAGGCATTTGGGCCAAAGGCATGTACATGGAGTTAGGTCACAGATCAGCCATCATCTCATTGAATGGTGGAACAGGCTCCTGTGTCCCTCACCAAGCTCCCTTACAATTGAAGCAAGACTTCACTAATCCTGTACTCAAATCCTCTTATAATAAATGCTAACATTCCAATAGCCCTCCTCATAGTTTGCTGCACCTGCATGTTAGCCTTCAGTGACTTATTGACAAGGATATCCGAGTCCTTGTACATCTATACTTTCTAACCTCTCATAGTTTAAGAAATACTCAAAGCATCTATAGTCCCTACCAAAGTAGATTACCTCATATTTTCCACTTGATATTCCATTTGCCATGTTATTGGCCAAACACTCAGCCTGTCCAAATCCTCCGGAAAAGGCTCAACACATCTCTCATGATGCAATTTTTTGCTAAACTTTACATCATCTACAAATTTGTAAATACTACATTTGGTCCCCATGTCCCAATGTGTTACGATACACCCCTGAAGCAGGTGGACCTAAACCCAGACCTCAGAGTCAGGGACACTACCACTGTGCCACTGCCACTTGTCACAAGAACCCTTCATCTCACATCCAGATCATGGATAAACATTATGTACAGCTGAGACCCAAGTACTGATCCTCACTGTACCCCACTAGCTACATCCTGCCAATATGAGAATTTATTTTTATTTTTATTCACTTCAGGGACATAGGTGTCACTGGCTAGGCCGTCATTAGTTGCATTTGAGAAGGTGGTGGTAAGCTACCTTCTTGAACCACTGCAGACGATTTTCTGTTTGGTAGCCAATCCTTAATCCAAGCCAATACACTACCTCATATCATGTGCTTTGGTTTTACTGTGGAGGACCTTATCAAAAGCCTTCTGACAATCCAAATATACTATATCCGTCAGCTCCCCTTTATTGATTTGGTTTGTAACACCCTTGGAAAAGCTAGCACACAGGTGTAGTAGGTAATCACGAAGGCGAATGGAATGTTGGGTTTTATTAAGGTGCATTAGGGGAGTGAAATCTTGATGCAACTGTACAAGTTGCTGGTGAAACCACATCTGGAGTACTGAGAGCAGTTTGGTCACCTTTTTTAGGAGAATATGTTATTTAATTGGAGACAGCTCAGAGAAGGTTCACCAGCATGGTTCCTGAGGGAATGTCTTATGAGCAAACGTTAAACAGGTTGGGACTCAATTCACTGGAGTTTAGAAGAATGAGAGGTGATCTCACTGGATTGGATTCTTGAGGGACTTGACAGGGTCAGTGTTGAGAGAATGTTCCCCCTCATGGGAGAGTTCAGGACCAGAGGGCAGAATCACAGAATAAAGTGGTGCCAATTGAAGACTGACATGATAAGAAATTTCTTCTCTCTGAGGGTTGAGAGTCCTTGGAACTTGTTACTGCAGAGAGCAGTGGGGGCAGAGTCCTTATATGTATTGAAGGCTGAGATAAATTCTTGTTCAGTATGGAATCAAAGGTTATGGAGAAAAGGCAGGAAATGGCAACGAATCAGCCAAGATCCTATTGAATGGTAGAGCAGCCTCGAGGGGCCAAATAGCCTACTCCTGTTCCTTTTTCTTGTGGTCTTATAAAACTCTCAAGTTATCTAACACAAAAAAAAGAAGGCAGCTTACATAAGGTGGAGGAAGCAAGTGTCTTGCTCAGCTCTAGAGGATTACAGGCAGGTGAGGAAGGAGCTCCAAATAGGTCTGAGGAGAGCCAGGAGGGGGCACGAAAAAGGCTTGGCAGGAAGGATTAGGGAGAATCCAAAGGCATTTTACACCTATGTGAGGAATAAGAGAATGATCAAAGAAAGAGTAGGGTCGATCAGGGGTAGCATAGGGAACTTGTGTATAGAATCTGAGGTGGTAGGGGAAGCCCAAAATGAGTTTTTTGCTTCTGTCTTTACTAAGGAAAAGGACCTTGTAGTGAATGAAACCATTGAGGAGCAGGTAAGCATGCTGGAACGGATAGAGATTGAGGAAGCTGATGTGCTGAAAAGTTTGACAAACATTAAGATTGACAAGTCGCCAGGGCTAGACCAGATTTGTTCTCGGTTGCTTTGAGAAGCGAGAAATGTGATTGCTTCGCCGCTTGCGAAGATCTTTGCATCCTCGCTCTCCACCGGAGTCGTACCTGAGGACTGGAGGGAGGCAAATGTAATTCCTCTCTTCAAGAAAGGAAATAGGGAAATCCCTGGCAATTACAGACCAGTCAGTCTCACATCTGTCGTCTACAAGGCGTTAGAAAGGATTCTGAGGGATAGGATTTACGACCATCTGGAAGAGCATGGCTTGACTAAATGCAGTCAGCACGGCTTTGTGAGGGGCAGGTCATGCCTCACAAATCTTATTGAGTTCTTTGAGGATGTTACTAGACAGGTTGATGAGTTGGATGTGGTGTATATGGACTTCAACAAGGCATTTGATAAGTTTCCCCATGGCAGGCTCGTTCAGAAGGTCAGGAGGAATGGGATACAGGGAAATTTAGCTGTCTGGATACAGAATTGGCTGGTCGAGAGAAGACAGCGAGTGGTAGTGGAAGGAAAGTATTCTGCCTGGAAGTCAGTGGTGAGTGGTGTTCCACAGGGCTCTGTTCTTGGGCCTCTACTCTTTGTAATTTTTATTAATGACTTTGATGAGGAAATTGAAGGATGAGTTTGCAGACGACACAAAGGTTGGAGGTGTTGTTGACAGTATGGAGGACTGTTGTAGGCTGCAGTGTGACATTGACAGGATGCAGAGATGGGCTGAGAGGTGGCAGATGGAGTTCAGCCTGGATAAATGCGAGGTGATGCATTTTGGAAGGTCGAACTTGAAAGTTGAGTACAGGATTAAAGTCAGGATTCTTGGCAGTGTGGAGGAACAGCAGGATCTTGGTGTGCAGGTACATAGATCCCTTAAAATTGCCACCCAGGTGGACAGGGTTGTTAATGAAAGCCAAAATACCATATGCTTTCTTAACAGGGGGATTGAGTTTAAGAGCCGTGAGATCTTGTTGCAGCTCTATAAAACTTTGGTTAGACCGCACTTGGAATACTGTGTCCAGTTCTGGTTGCCCTATTATAGGAAAGATGTGGATGCTTTGGAGAGGGTTCAGAGAAGGTTTACCAGGATGCTGCCTGGAATGGAGGGCTTATCTTACGAAGATAGGTTTACTGAGCTTGGACTTTTTTCATTGGAAAAAAGGAGGAAGAGAGGGGACCTAATTGAGGTGTACAAGATAATGAGAGGCATAGATAGAGTTGATAGCCAGAAACCTTTTCCCAGAGCAGAAATTGTTA
Source organism: Chiloscyllium plagiosum (assembly GCF_004010195.1). Taxonomy (NCBI): domain Eukaryota; kingdom Metazoa; phylum Chordata; class Chondrichthyes; order Orectolobiformes; family Hemiscylliidae; genus Chiloscyllium; species Chiloscyllium plagiosum. The sequence goes on along the minus strand of NC_057712.1, from coordinate 109,747,317 downwards.
ACACGAGGGATCATAGTTTTAAGCTGTTTGGCGGAAAGTATAGAGGGGATGTCAGAGGCGGGTTCTTTAAGCAGAGAGTTGTGAGAGCATGGAATGCGTTGCTTGCAGCAGTTGTGGAAGCGAGGTCATTGGGGATATTTAAGAGAGTGCTGGACATGCATATGGTCACAGAAATTTGAGAGCTCGTACATTAAGTTTACCTCACATGAGGATCAATGGTCGGCACAACATCGTGGGCTGAAGGGCCTGTTCTGTGCTGTACTGTTCTATGTTCTAATTTTTCATTTGCAAATCCATGCTAACTATGCCCAGTCACATTTTTTTTAATCCAAGTGTCTATTTTATACACACACACACAAAACATTGCTGGAAAAGCTCAGGTCTGGCTGCATCTGTGGAGCGAAATCAGAGTTAACGCTTGTCAAGTGACCCTTCCTCAGAACATCTTAAATGTCCTTTATGACATCTTCCAACGTTTTCCCTGCTACTGATATAAATATCTTGTTTCCTTGCTCCTTCCTGAAATAGTGGGAAGCTTCCACTTGGCAAGAATCTTTTCAGAATCTATGTAGTTTTGGAAGATGATGCCCAATGTTGTGACTATCTCTATAGCCACTTTCTTCAATATGGTGGGATGCAGCCAATCAGGACCCAGGGACATTCCTGAAGAAGGGCCTGTGCCCGAAACGTCGAATCTCCTGTTCCCTGGATGCTGCCTGACCTGCTGTGCTGTTCCAGCAATAAAGTTTCAACTTTGATCTCCAGCATCTGCAGACCTCACTTTCTCCTCACCCAGGGACATGGCAACTGTCAGCCCCATTAATATCAATATTACTTTCCTTCAACTCCTCATTCTCTTTAGGCACTGGGATGTCTAACTCTGGGAGATTTCTTCTATCTTTCCCAGGGAAATGAGACAACATTTAGCTTCTATTCCATTTCTCTATTATCGATTATAAATATTCCTGATGCTGTTTAATAAACCCATGTTTCTCTTGGTCAAATGTTTTCTTTTTATGTACCTATCATAAATCCATTTTATTAGATTAGATTACATTACAGTGTGGAAACAGGCCCTTCGGCCCAACAAGTCCACACCGACCCGCCGAAGCGAAACCCACCCCATACCCCTACATTTACCCCTTACCTAACACTACGGGCAATTTAGTATGGCCAATTCACCTGACCCTGCACATCTTTGGACTGTGGGAGGAAACCGGAGCACCCGGAGGAAACCCACGCAGACACGGGGAGAACGTGCAAACTCCACACAGTCAGTCGCCTGAGGCGGGAACTGAACCCGGGTCTCTGGCGCTGTGAAGCAGCAGTGCTAACCACTGTGCCACCGTGCCGCCCACAAATGTTTCTTTTGCTACATTTAATTTAGGCTGTATTCTTTCTTATCAGTTTCTTAGTTCTCCTTTGCTGTATTCTAAAACATTTGACAATCCTTAAGTTTGTAACAATTTCTGGCCACTTTGAGTCGTTTAATCTTATACAATCCTTAACTTCTGATTTCAGATACAGTGACAGATACTTTCTGAGTTTGTGCACATTGCAGGAATGTAAATCATATAACAGTTCTTTAAAGACTGTCCATTGCCGATGTATAGTCAGGCAATTGATGCATTTTCCCAATCCAGCTCAGCCAAATTGAGCCTCGTGCCTAAAGAATTTCTCTTATCCCATATTAACATCCTTGCATCAGATTTAACTACCTCGCTGTCAAACTTAATGTAAAATTCGATCATGTTGCAGTCAGTCATCCTAATAGTGACTTTTACAATAAAATTAGTAATTTGTCTTTTTTTTGCATCACATAGTACTTGAATTAGAAAAGCCTGCACTCTAAACAAAAATACCGAGAACTGCAGATGCTGAGAGTCAGAAACAAAACAAAACTTGATAGAAAAACTCATCTGCAGCATCTGCTGTGAGAAAGCAGGGTTAATGTTTCGGGTCCACTGAGTCGTCTTCAGAACAGAGCACTGTTGTAGCCTGAACTCTCGTCTGCTATGCAACGTGGTGCTGGAGAAATCTATCCCTATGGCACTCCAGAAACTCATCCTTCACAGCTTTATTGCTCAGACGATTTAACCACTCTATAAAAAAACCCTGTTGCACATACTCCATATTTCTCTCATGTCTGTTGCCCCTCGCTGTTTCTTAATTCCAATCAAAGAGATTAGATGCTTTGTTTTTCTAGTCTGAGATCCTCGCACACCGAATCATAATATTCCTACAGTGCAGAGAGAGGCCTTTTAGCCCAACGAGTCTGCACTGACCCTGTAAAGAGCATCCCATCCTATCCCCATAACATCACATTTACCATAGTTAACCCACCTAACCTGCACATCTTTGGACTGTGGGAGGAAACCGGAGCACCTGGAGGAAGCCCACACAGACACCGGGAGAATGTGCAAACTCCACACAGTCCCTGATGCTGGAATCGAACCTGGATCTCTTGCACTGTGGGACCGCAGTGCTAACCACTGAGCCACCATGCTGATTATTATTAATCAGTAGCTTATTATCATATTGTGAAGATACTGATCCCATCTTGAATTAACATCATTAGTCCATCATCTTTACATTCTTGTCTGCCCTTCCTTAACTTCAAATGACTTCATTTTAAACTTACTGCCTCTCTGCCTCGGTGTTATGTTCGTGGGCAAGGATCAGATGGCTGTGTCGCCGAGTGCTGGGCTCAGGCTAAGCACATTGCTTTGGAGAGTTACAGCATTGTCACAGTTCAGAACGAGGCCCTTCAGAACTTCAGGTTTCGAGAGAGGCCAAGAAAGAGACAGATAGCAACGTGGAATAATAAACACAGACCACAGAGGAAGAGTTACACTGGACCCAAAAACATTAACTCCATATCTCTCTCTACAGGTGCTAGCAGACTTGCTGAATTTCTCCAGCGTTTTCTGCTTTTATTTCAGATTTCCAGCTTCCGCATATTTTGCTTGTGTTTTAGTTACTGTTTTTCTGTTGTAGATGTACTGGATTTATTTAAGTACTGTACTAGTCGGTTGTGACCAATAGCCTGGATTGTTTTGTTATTTCTTAAAGATGGTTATGGTGCAGCTGCACTTCAAGTGAGACGTGACCCATTGCATATAAAAGCTGCCGGGAGTGAATTTCCTCTCATTCTGGGCCGAGATGTCTCCGGTGTTGTCATGGAAACTGGACTGGATGTGTCTTATTTCAAACCCGGAGACGAGGTGATGTGGATTGTGTTACTGTGTGTGTTTGAACAAGCCTCCTACTCTGAACATAGAAACTGGCAGAGATACTCTGATATTAAGCTCCAAAACCCAGAGTTGTTAGGAAGCACTTCTACGCACAAAGGGTAGTAAATAGAATCAGAGAATCCCGACAGTGTGGAAAGAGGCCATTCAGCCCATCGAGTCTGCACTGAACCTCTGAAGGGCATCCCACCCTATCCCCATAACTCTGCAATTCTCATAGCTGATCTATCTACCACGCACATGCCCCTGGGAACTTTGGGCAATTTAACATGGCCAGTCCACATAACCTGCACATCTTTGGACTGAGGGAGGAAACCAGAACACCCAGAGGAAACCTGCACAGAGACAGGGAGAATGTGCAAACTTCACATGGACAGTCATCCGAGGCTAGAATCAAATCAGTAACCCTGGAGCTGTGAGGCAGCCGTGCTAACCATTGAGCCACCATGCCGCCCTTTATTTTTTAAGATGCTTGGAACTCTCTTCCACAACCGGCAGTGGATGCTGGATCAGTTATTAATGTAAATCTGAGATAGGTAATTTTTTTTGTTAAGGAAAGGTACTTGGGGATGTGGGCCAAAGGCAACAATATGGAGTTAGGCCACAGATTAGACATAGAACAGGCTCAAGGGGCTGAGTGGCTTACTCCTGTTCCTGTGTTCCTGTGTCGTCATCATCTGTGGAAGAAAGAGAAAGAAAGGGCGGCACGGTGGCACAGTGGTTAGCACTGCTGCCTCACAGCGCCAGAGACCCGGGTTCAATTCCCGCCCCAGGCGACTGACTGTGTGGAGTTTGCACGTTCTCCCCGTGTCTGCGTGGGTTTCCTCCGGGTGCTCCGGTTTCCTCCCACAGTCCAAAGATGTGCAGGTCAGGTGAATTGGC
>NC_057712.1:109730026-109743171 GCF_004010195.1 Chiloscyllium plagiosum | reverse complement strand
TGGACTTGTTGGGCCGAAGGGCCTGTTTCCACACTGTAATCTAATCTAATCTAATCAAAAAACTTGTATTTATCTATAATAAAAACTGAAACTGCTGGCGAAACTCTGGCAGTATCTGTGGGAAGAAAGAGATGTGATGGAAAAGCACGGCAGGTCAGGCAGCATCGGAGGAGCAGGAGACTCGACATTTTGGGCAAAAGCCCTTCATCAGGAATGAGGCTGTGAGCTGAGGGGGTGGAGAGATAAATGGTAGGGGTGTGGAGCTGGGGGATAGGTAGACGCAGGTAGTGGTGATAGGTCAGAGAGGAGGGTGGAACGGATAGGTGGGAAGGAAGATGGACAGGTAGGACGTTCATGAGGGTGATGCCATGTTGGAAAGTTGGATCTGGGATAAGGTGGGGGGAGGAGAAAGTAGGAAACTACTGAAATCCACATTGAAACCATGGAGTTGGAAAGTCCCGAGGTGGAAAATGAGGCGTTCTTCCTCCAGGCATTACGTGGTTAGGGAGTGGTGATGGTGGAGGCCCAGGACCTGCATGTCCTTGGTGGAGCGGGAGAGGAAGTTGAACTGTTTGGCCATGGGGTGGTGGAGTTGGTTGGTGCGGGTGTCCCAGAGATATTCTCTGAAGCGCTCGGCAAGTAGGTGTCCTGTTTCCCCAATGTAAAGGAGACTGTATAGGGAGCAACGGATAGAATAAATGATATGTGGAAGTGCAGGTGAAACTTTGATGGATGTGGAAGGCTCCTTTGGAGCCTCTGTGGGAAGAAAGCAGTGTTAACGTTTTGAGTCCAGTGACTCTATAACAGAACTCAACAGATATGCAATGTTAACTCGCTTTCTCCCCACAGATGCTGCCAGTAATGCTGAGTTTCGCCAACAGTTTCTGTTTTTGTTTCAGATTGTCAGCATTTGCAGTTCTTTGTTTTACTTTTGCATTTATATAGCCTCAGGACAGCCCTGTGCTCCTCACTGCAGTTGATTTCAGTAGAGACTGCTAGGGCCTAGTTACTTTAATCAGTTGTATGTCTGGAGAGGTTGGAATCAAACCTGGACTTTCTGGCCCAGGGGTGGGAATGTAACCATTGTGCCACAGAAGCCCTATCTGCAGCCTGCCATTATCAGAGAGCTGACTGGATCAGACATCAATGAGGCAGCTGATTGGCTGCTGGTGGTCTTTCCATTAGGATTATCCAGACCCTAATATGAGTGTTGTTCGGGATAGTGGGTGGTTTCTGGAATTGGAGGGAGCTGAAGGACAGGAGAGTGTTTCAGAAGTGAGCGAAAGATGGCAGTCAGTAGTTACTGCCTTCAGCTTACACAGATTAATGCAGATTGAGGGACCCCACTGCTCCTCATTCACCTCCCCATTCCTTTTGATCCCTTTAGTCCGAAGAACTGTATCTAACTCCTTGTTAATGGTCAATGTTTTGGCCTAAACCATTTTCTGTGCCAGAGAATTCCACAGGCTCACCACTCTCTGAGTGAAGAAATGTCTCCTCATCTCAGTTTTAAAGGGCCAATTGCATGTCCTAAACCTGTGACCCCTAATTTTAGACATCCCAGTCACTGGAACATCCTCCTGTGTTCACCCTGTATAATCCTGTTAGAATTTTATATGTTTCTATGAGATTGTCTCTCATTCTTCTAAGCCCCAGTGAACATAATCCTAACCAATCCGGTTCCTTTTCATATGTCAGTTCTCTCATCCCAGGAATCAATCTGGCAAACCTTTGTTGCACTGCCTTCATAGCAGAACATCCATCCTCAGGTAAAGAGACCAAAACTGCACACAATACTCAAGGTGTGATCTCAGCAAGACCCTGTACAAGACTTCCCTGCTCCTATACTTGAATCCTCTCTCTATGAAGGCCACCCTACCATTTGCCTTTTCACTGCCTGCTGCATATGCATGCTTGCTTTCAGCGACTGGTGTACAAAGGCACCCAGGTCTCATTGCATCATCCCTTTCCCAAAATATAGCCATTCATATAATAACGTGCTTTCCAGTTTTTGGCTACCAAAGTAGATAGCCTCACATTTATACACATTATCGTTCATTTGCCATGTATTTACCTATTCGCTCAGCTTGCCCAAATCACAGTGAAGTTTCTCTGTCTCCTCCTCATGGTTCACCCTTCTACCCAGCTTTGCAGCATTTGCAAACTTGGAGATATTATATTTAGTTCCCTCATCCAGATCATTAATGTTTATTATGAGTAGCTGGGGTCCAAGCACCAGTAGTCTGTGGTACCCCAGGAGTCACTGGCTGTCAATCAGAAAATGACCAGTTTATTCCTACTCTTTAGGTGAGCGTGACACTTGCTGAACATCTGAACCGCTTCCTTTGTTTTCTTTGCAGGTTTGGGCGGCGCTGCCACCCTGGAAACAGGGAACGTTGGCAGAATTTGTTGTGGCAAGTGCAAATGAGGTACGATAAGAAAGAACGTTTCACGGCTAATTATTATAACTCCTTGTCCTTTTCTCCTGGCAAATAATGGGGATGACGCATCTTCTTTCCAAACAGTTTCACTGCCTTGATGTTTTGTTCTGGATGTAATCTAGGAGACACCGAAGATAGATAGGAGAACTGGCCTCGAAGATTTTAAAGTTGGAGATTTCCCCAAATTGATCCTTCTCCCCTTCTGTGTCTTTTCATTAGTTGTCGAGACTGGAGTTGCTTTCCCTATCACAGCTCGGTTTCCACTGTGTACAGTATACTGCTGCACTAACTCACCATGACCATTCCCAATCAAAACAATTCTGTTTGTCAAAAATGAATTGACTAATTTATTTGGGCTATTGATGTGGTATTAAGGTGGCATGTGTAGGGCACGCATGTTTACTGTGACAGCAGAATGAAATCAAAAATCCATGTCATGTAAAGAGAGCATGCTGCCTGTCTCCAGCGAGAGCTGTAAGAAAAACTACTGTTAGTTCAGTCTTTTGCTTCAAACACCACTTCAACTAAAACCATCTAGTGTCTGCTCAGCACAGTGTGAAGTTAGAGTTGAGAGTGTGGTGCTGGAAAAGCTCAGCAGGTCAGGCAGCATCCAAGGAGCCGGAGAATTAATGTTTCGGGCATGAGCCCTTCGTCAGGAATGAGGCTTGTGGGCCGAGGTGGGGTGTGCCGAGCGATAGATGGGAGAGGGTGGGATTGGGGGAAAGGGAGCTGAGAATGTGATAGGTAGATGAAGGTGGGGGAGAAGATGATAGGTCGGAGAGGAGGGTGGAGCAGGTAGATGGGAAAGGTGATGGACAGGTCAGGAGCGCTATGCTGAATTGGAGGCTTGGGACTTGATACTGTGAACACTTCAACTCCCCCTCCCATTCTGCCAAGAATACGCAGGTCCTGGGCCTCTTCCATCACCAAACTCTTACCACCTGACACCTGGAGGAAGAATGCTACATATTCCTGCAACATACAAGATCAATGTGGATTTCAACAGTTTACTCATTTCCCTCCCCCTACATTATCCCATGGCCAAACCTCTAAATTGGCACTGCCCTCCTGACCTGTCATCACCTTTTCTGTCTACCCTCCTCTCCGACCTATCACCTTCTCCCTCACCTTCATCTACCTATCACATTCTCAGCTCCCTTTCCCCCAACCCCACCCCCCTCCCATTTATCTCTCCATGGCCCATAAGCCTGATTCTTGATGAACAGCCTGACCTGCTGTGCTTTTCTAGCACCACACTCTCGACTCTGATCTCCAGCATCTGCAGTCCTCACTTTCTCCACTATGTGAAATCGTCCTCTTTGGGCCCAAGGAGGAAAGATCATACTCATTGTCTAAAGGTCTCCTGCTGATAGAGTTGGGAGTAAATCCTAAGTGGACATTAGCCCTTACCTTAAGAGGGTGGAATGCATTCAGGAAGAATTGATATATTAGTTGCATGGAACTTTATCTTGAGTAGTGTGTTCAGTTTTGGTGGCTCAGTGGTTAGCACTGTTGTCTCACAGCGTCAAGGACCTGGGTTCAATTCCATCCTCAGGTGACTGTGTGGAGTTTGCACATTCTCCCAATTTCTGCATGGGTTTCCTCTGGGTGCTCCTCCCACGGTCCAAAGATATGCAGGTTAGATGGATTAGCCATGGGAAATGTAGGATTACAGGGATGGAGGTGGTGTCTGGGTGTGGTGTTCTTCAAAGGGTCGGTATGGACCATATGACCTGCTTCCATATCATAAGGATTCTACCATTTTGTGAGGAGTATGTTTTAGCCTTGGAGGTGGAGCAATTGGGGTCTGCGAGGGGTTGATGCAGATTCATCAGAACAATCCCATTGCTTGAAAAAAATTGGATAAGCTTACCCTGTGTTCCATTAACTACAGAAGGCTGAGCGAAGATCTAATCGAGGCATTTAGAATCCCATGATAGTATCTATGAAAATGTTTCCTTTGATGAGGGATTTCAGAATGAAGGGACGTAATCTTAAAATGCATGCTGAGCCACTTCGGAAGGGAATCGGAAAGGAGGCATGATAAAGGGGATCTGAATTTCTCACTCCTTTAAGGCTGTGGATGCTGTATCAACTATTGCTTTTAGGGCTGTGATCAATGGATTTTTGTCAGGAAGAATACCCAGAGATATCCAGCAGAGACGCATTTGTAAATGGAGTAATGGTACAGCTCCGCCCTGAGCTAAAGGAATGGAGGAGGAGCAGGCTGAAGGTGCTAAATTGCTCACCCCTGTTCCTACTGCTGATGTCTGCCACTGACCTGGGATGGTCCTTGCTAATCTGGAAAATAGACCAAATACTAAATGTTGTTTTATTGACCATCAAATGCTTCCTTTCTTCTGAGATATCTCAGTTGTGCCCTGGTGCTCCACTTGCATGTCCAGGCAAAAGGCTGTGCATTTTAGCATTTACAGTGAGAGATAGAGGGATATGTCTAGTTGTGGTGGAGTTCAAGAGCAAGGACCATCTATTTATTAAGAAATTCAGTTGGAAATTCTGGAGAAACTGTGTTATCCAGATAATTTATTAGCAGAGCTGTCTACGACTAGAAATAATAGGGATGGTGTGAAAACGCTTCAATTATTGTTACTTTTCTAGGAGTCATTCTAAAAGATTGTGAAAATTGGTTCCTTTGGAGCACTGAGAAAATAATTGGATAAGTTTTTTTGACAGAAAACACTTATTGGAAATCACCTGATTTAAGTTGAATAAACAGTCAATGTTGATAGTTGTCAGCCAGAGAGAAAAACACAGAGGGAATGCTGGTTACTAAGTAGTAATCCGAGATAGGTAGCAGCACTATTCTTCCTCAAACTGCATATGCAGCCTTTGTTTGTGGTTTTGTGAAACTAGGAAACAGTGCCCTCTAATGAAATGACAGTGCAAATGTTAAATATACGGGAAATAATCATTTCAGAATAATGTTTTCTAAGCTAGAATTTTTATCATTCTGACAATGTAGGTTAGTAAGATAACCTTTAAACAAATGCATTTTTATTTAGTTTTCCTTCTTATAAATTAATCTGTCACAAATTTATGTTCTAGATATGTTGATAGAAATTTTATGTCAATCCATCATTTGATTAAAGCCACTCTTTCGAGTCTACTGTTATATTTTAGTAAATGTACAAGTATGAGCTGCATTTATTCACGATAACATTTTTATATTTCACCTGAATAGAGCTTTATTGTATTGATGATTATGACCGTGTTGGTGTTATAGTAGAATATACAAGAGGTGGATTGGACCATGGAATTAAATTGATGATTTCCTTTTATATTGAACTCCATTCTCTAAATGATATCTTCCTCCCTCAGATTAAGAACAAAGAAAATTACAGCACAAGAACAGGCCCTTCGGCCCTCCAAGCTTGCGCCGATCCAGATTCTCTATTGAAATCTGTCACCTATTTTCTAAGGGTCCGTATCCCTTCGCTCCCTGCCCAAACATGTATCTGTCTAGATATGTCTTAAATGACACTATCATTCCCGCCTCTATGATCTAATAGAATAGTGGCACAGGTTGATGTTCGTATCCCCACTTTTACTTCAACTATTTCAGTACAGATCAGGTGTCGAAAATGGAATCTTCTGTCCTTGGGTTTGATATTTACTCACTGAACCATTGGCACTATCTGTCTGTGGATGATAATGTTGTTTACAGGGGCAATCCAGCAGAAGAGAGGTTTGTTTCATCTCAGACACGGAGGGAAAGATAAAACAAATCATTTAACTTCAGCTTGTGGTCCTGACCAGTGGTTTTGTTTCATACCAGATAGCCCACAAGCCTAAAACACTCAGTCACAGCCAAGCTGCAGCTTTACCTTACGTAGCTCTGACAACATGGTCAGCATTGGTGAACAATGGAGGACTGAGAGACAACAACTGCAAAGGGAAAAGGTGATGTAGTTGTTATTCATTGAATGCGTTAACTGGTACCTTTCGTAATGATTGCAGTTCCCATAATGAAACAGGAACCACAATGCCAGCACAAGATCAGACCTTGAGATCCCACACTGTAGCATGTCTACTTCACATGAGTCTCCTCATTGCACCCCATCAACATAACCCTCTCTCCCTCTCAATCGCTCGTATTTATTTAGCTTTGCTTTGAATGTATTAAGGTCACTGTGGAATATTGGAAGTTTTAGAATTTGGGACTTGGGTATTTATTTTACTTTTGCTGTTTCCTTTCTCCTAATTTGCCCTGCCCTATCCACCCAAGGGCCAGACTCTATCCAGGTAGTCAGCTTTCGAAAGTCTACCTCTCATTGAATTGTTGGTGGGCGGATTGCAAAGGGAGCCTGGACTGGTGGGAGAGTCTTGCACCATTGTCGTGTCATTCACTTCAAATCTCACAGCACAGAGGCTGGCCAATTGGACTGGTCCTTTGAAAGATTTATCCCATGAATCCCACTGCATTACTCACTTCTGTATTTTTTTTCTAGAGTGCAAACATTCAATAAATGAATCCACTTCTTCAAAATAATTGCTGACATTCTCTGAACTCAGTAACTGTTTTCTTTATGGTTAGCGTTTTGGTTAGATATTCTCATGCCTAGTATATTGGAAGTGTAGGTTAATGGCTGCCATAATGCTGGACCTTGCTCACTTCTCGATTATAGGGTTCTGATCCTCGGGGGATCTGGAGGAATTGGGACCTTTGCTATTCAGGTAAAAGAAATGTGTGTTTGTTCTTGATTGATATAATGTGCTTTGCCACATTCTAATTCAGCACTCTGTAACTTTAAACACTTGCTATGAAGTAAATACATTTTTTTAAAAACCTGCTAAGTAAGAGGTCTCTCAATTCAGTCGTCAATCTGCTCTGCTTTATTTTGAGGCTATGCTCCCTAGGTATAGTTTCACCTGCCACAGGAAACAACCTCCCTGCTTCAAGCTTAGCTATTCATTTCATTATTTGAGTTGTTTGAAATTCCAATGAGTCTTGTCCCAGTCTACCCAATCTCTCCTCATAAGCCAACCCCCTCAACTCTGGAATCAAGCTAGTGAACCTCTCTGATGCCAGTTCATAGTACTTTCTCAAGTAAGGAGACCAAAACTGTATACAGTACTCCACATGTGGCCCCACTCGCACCCTATGCAGCTGACCATATCCTCACTGTTTTTAAACATCATCCCTCTAGCAATGAAGGACAATATTCTTTAAATTTTAAACAAGTCAGATTGGCAAAGGAATTATCCTAATAAATGAGCCAGAGGAAGGCTGTTGTCTATCTTGTTGAGTTGAAATGTGGTGTGTATAAACCATTCTGTCTGCAAAGAATGTGTTAATATATTAGTTTCCAGTACACATAAGTGTGCCACACTGTGAATCTGCCTGGTAATCATAAATTGGTCAGCATGAATTCTTTGCAAACTCTGGATGATTTAACAAATATTGTCCAACCACTGAATCCTATCTAACATTGGACACTGTCATGGTTTTATAAACACAGGCTGGTGGGCTATGGTCAATTCCTTGTGTGTTATGAATTACCAAAAGAATATGCTGTTGATACATTTGCCCCAAATATTTTGAATCACACAGGCACTGAAATTTACATATTACATGACTCATTTTTGTAATAGATCGAATGTCTTTTTGGCTTGACAGCAGCAGCTTGTTACTGGTGAATGCCACTCGTGTTGCTGCTGTGCAGTTGCATTGTGAAATGTCGAATTCACTTGTTACTTAAACCTTTGAGATAATGCTTTCCAGAGTAATCTGAGGTATACTGGAGACTTTTCAGCAGCAAAAGTGAATATTTAGGTTGGTAACCAATTTAGGAGTCAGTCGAGCTCAATGTGACAAACTTGCGTGTGCAGAATGCTACATTAATTAATACTCAAAGCCCTGTTCTTTGTGGGCCAAAAAAAATGTACACACACTGCAGCTGTTTCAACTCACTGAAACTGGTGACAACCATTCTCTGGTTCATGACTTAGGGCAATGCTCTGACCAATCAGAATCGAACTGTCTGGTTTAAACTTTAAATGAAGTTTGGCAGTTAACTGTCAATTCATCATCCAACTGGTGAATTTCCCAAGGCAATGCCTCTACCAATCAGAATCCACTTGCTAATGAATCAGCATACTTCTCCAATACAATATAAATGCTAGTTTTGCTTTAAAAAAGTGTTATGTGAACATTGACTGATGGAAAACTTCATCAAAATATTTCTTTTTTCAGAAATGTTCTGATACTGTTTTGTTGAGTAAATCTGTTTGGCCTCCAGATCAGATCTAAAGTCACTTTGTTTCCTCCCACTCTTGCATCTTGAATCTACAATCACCGTAGCCACCTGAGGGTGCAACTGTTTCATCTTTACTTTAGTCCAAATCCATGGCTGTTTCCCAATCACTGACATTAAGCTGCAGAATGTTAACCAGTCCACGTGTAAATTGGTTTATGAGAAAATTACCTGCCTAATTGTTCCAAAGAAAAAGTGTTGTGTGTACTTCAACGTTGCATTTAATTAATGAAGGTAATTTCTGAGGAACCTTGCATCCTTGTTTTCATGCCAGTTCACTTTTTGTTTTGCTCTAGTTTCTTTTTCCCAGTAAATAGAATTAATTCTGACAGCCCCCTACCCACTTATAAAAGTCAGTTGGCAGCTATTTTATTTAGGGGACCTAGAAAGCATTATTTTGTTTCTCCATTAATAAAACTATTTTACAAATTGAGTGAAAAAAACTACCAAAAGAGAGGTGCGTTAAGGGGTCATATGGACAAATGTTTCTTGTCCATTGCCACCTCTGTCCATTCATCATCATTGACAGGGTGTTCCGCTAAACAGGCCCAAAGATCTGCAATCCTCTCTCTACAACTTCCACCCCCATGCCCCCCACCCCCCCACGTTTGAAAACACTCCATAAATTGGACTTAGTTAATTCTTTTGGCCATTGTTTATAATACCTTTGTTGTGTGGAATCCATGTTTGTTACTGAATGCACCTGGGAATATTTTACATTATTAACAGTGCTATGTAAATATGACATGTTGGCATCTATCCCAACCTGAGCATACATACTTAGTACAGAAAATTTTGCAAAAGCTAAACAGCACACACACGATCAGAATTTTACAATTTCAGTTGAATTAAAATGAACACAGTAAAACTTTGGAGTTATTGAATATTATACATCGATGGAGACCTTTTAGCTTTTCATGTTGGTGCCTGTTTTTTGGTAGAATTATCGAATTAGTCCAACTCCCACTGCTTTTCCTCCAAGACCCTAAATTCTTCCATTTCAAGTACTTATTCAATTCCTTTTGAATACGCCTGTTGAATATTCTTTCAGACAGTCGATCCTTGATGCATACAACAATCAAAAGAGGCTCCTTCTTCCAAAGGGTATTTGATGGACAAGAACTCAGGTCCCAACCATGTTTCCACAAGACGTCTGATCAACTAAAATGTAGAGACATCCACCACCTGTTCCCCCAAACCTTCCTCCCCCAATCCCAATAATGTCAACTGTTTAACATTTTGCTGGACAATTAAACCTAAACTTAATATTTCCAAAAATGAGCAGTAGTTCAGTAGAAAATTCTATTTAATCTTTGTTTTGCACTCTGTCCACTGCAAAGGCCTTGGGCATGCAGGAAAGCAATTTCAAATGGCTCAATTATAGTTAATCTAATAGAAGTACCTGTGTTGCAGACCAGTTAATTATTGCTTCATGAATCAATTCACATGTTCACCAAAAACACTTTCTATCCACAGAATGTCTTCATACAATTTCAGAAAAAATAAACCATTTAAGTCTGACTGGTGACTTTTGGTGCTGTACTAATACTATGGTTATTTTAACTAACTAGAAACGTATCTGCTTTCTATCTCATGTTGGCCTTAGTTCATTCAGTGTCAGCATTACTCTAGGTTCACACTGAGGGGATGCTGTATTGATGAGCTACAACCTTTCATTAATCAAATGCTGTGTCCAGCTGAATTAGTTTGACATAAAACACTCCACAGCACAAATCAGGGGAGTTAGGGAGTTCTCTGTGACCCGACCTGTCCCTCGAATAGCAATGCCAATTGTGGCATACCTGACAATGTACCACATTGTTATTTCTGGGATCTTGCTGTATGCAAGATGACTGCCATATTTGCCTACATTACAACAGTGGTTACACTTCACAATGAATGAATGAGCAATGAAGTGCTTTGGGGTTGAAGAAGGGTTACGCCCGCAATGTTGATTTCTCCACCTCCTGATGCAGCCTGACTTACTGCGTTCTTCCAGCTTCCTGCTTGTTTACCATGAAGTGCTTTGGGACATCCAAGGAATGTGAAAGGTTTTTTTTGTTCTCCCTGAAGTTGCCCATTCATGCTAGGATGTGGTCAAATGGACCTCCAGTCACTAAATGGACCCCCAAGTTTTCCCAAGTCATCGATCTTTGCATGTGAGCCCTGTGTTTGTAGGCAGGAATTTTGATCTGAGGGAGCTCCTGACAGCAGCTGATTGATTTGATTCCCGTTGGCCAGCAGTTTCTGCAGGACCCCTTGACATTTTTAGGCCAAGGCCACAAAATGTACCTACCCAGAAGACTGGGCTTTGAGTCACCCTGAGCTGCATGGCTTAGTTCCATGCTTACAGTGAGCTCTGCTGAAAGGAAGTTCACAAATGACTTGTTTTTGAATAACCATCGAGTGAAGTAATGATGTTCAACAAATAGCATCCCCCCTCACCTGAAGCTCCCCAACTGCTCCCATCCCTGGAGCAGACGCACGTCCTTGCTTACTATGAACTACCTGTACTGCTTACAAACATAGGTTTGCACTGTACTTAGGTACATGTGACCACAGTAAACCAAATCAGATTGAATTCAAATAATTCAATGACCCAAGGTTGTTAATGTGCAACTTGTAATATCCAATCAGAACGAATATGAACCAATTTGCATCTTCAACTCTAGTTTATGTATTAAGTCATATTTTTTAAGAGCTGATCTCTTGAATTTTCTGCCACAGCTTTTAAAATCCTGGGGAGCCCATGTGACCACCACCTGTTCCGAGAATGCTTTCTCATTTTTAAAAGATTTGGGTGCAGATCACACCATCAATTACAAAACTCCCAGTTTGGAGAAAGAGCTCAAGGATCTGAAAATGTAAGTTTTTTCTGTTGTAAATGAGTTTGTGGTAAACTATTTCCCACTCTGAATCTTACTCAGCAGCAGTGGGAGTTGGAGAATTGAATGCACATCCTGAATTTGTTGTTAAAAGACCTGTATTAATTAGTACTGTTGACCTCACTCCCAAATCTGACCCTGACGTGATCAAGTCATTCGTCATTGTGGAATGCAGTTGCAGAAAGTGGGTGTAGAGGTTGAAATGAGTGGCTTGAATAATGTTGCCGCATCATTGCCCTCTTTTGAGAGAGAAAACGTCGTCCTGAATGGGAAATGTCGTTGGGTTGAGGAGTGTGACATCACCTTCTTTGTGCAGTGCCCATGTTAGCAATGCTGCATTACAAATTTCATTTAGCTCAGTTACGCCTTTTGTACCTTGTTCATTCAAGGCACATTAAACAAAATAAAAACCTCTCTTTGAACTGGTGACATTGCTATTTCTCATCCTCTCGGAGCCTGCGGCAGTCCACCTGTCAAAGTCAGGTTGATTTTTGCATTGAGAGACACATCTGAAACAGTGTTGAGACCTGGTGCCCCACCTCATCCCCACATCTGTTTTCTCTGAGTGTGGCAGGAAGCTGTCAGTGTGAATTCTGGTCATCGAGAGGAGGGTTCTTCTGTGTCTTGTCATCACTGGCATATTTTACAGCAGCTTTCACCCTGCCAATTGGGATGCATGATTAATTTTTTTTCAGGAGGGGATTGGAGGGAAGGAAATCACTGAAAGTGCATTTAGTTTCATTTGGAGAATGTGTTTGCCCCAATGCACGCATGGTCCTGGAGCACTGACTGACCCAGTCCACTGGGATTGAACAAACTAAACTGACTACCTGAAAGTTTGCATCACTTCACCACTAAAGAATATATAATGGCGACATGAATCTGTCTACACATCAGCTTCTGTGAAAATTATTTGTAGATCTGGTTTTGTCTGCTGGCAGAATAATAAATCACAATGTAATCCTTCACTTTTCAAATTGTCTTTTTAGAGCCATTGCCAAGCAGTCAGTGATAGAACACAGATTTAATATAGAGGTTTTTTTCATACAAAATTTGATTCATATCTTAAATGAAGTCTGGCAGTAGACCTGCTGAGTTGAGAGTTGTTCCAGATACAGTTGAGCAATGGTCTGGAGAGAGTTAGGAAACAAGAGAGAGAAGCTTTGATATAAATAGCCTTTATGTTCTTGTGCTATCTGAGGTGCTGTGGTGCTTTTGAAATTAGTACTGTGATTCTTTATACATAAAACTGTAGGCTTTGGATAGCATCTTTGTGTGAGGATTCAAGTGTTTGGGGGAGTTTTCTGCTATATATCTAGGATCCAGGGTGAGATAGGCCCAAGTCAATGCAAAAAAGAATTTGCATAAAAATGTAAAATTCTGGAAAAACTTAGGACTGATAGCATCCGTGGAGAGGAAAACAGAAATAATGTTTTGAGTCCACTATGACTTCTCTTCACAACTGATTCCGATGGATCCTGGAAGTGAAAGGACTTCATGCAGTTTTTTCCCCACATCTTGCCCCCCCCCCCCCACATCTTGCC
>NC_057712.1:109706050-109729625 GCF_004010195.1 Chiloscyllium plagiosum | reverse complement strand
CCCTCCCCCACATCTTGTCTCTAATCCAATTTTTGCTTACAAACAGAAGCTGAAAATGAAGTGGATAAGTAGAGTTTGAAATTTAGAGTTACTATAAATTTGAGGTTTAACAGCTTGTGGAGAAAATTATTTGGGATGGAATTTGTAGCCACCTGGAAGACGATGGGTTGATTAGGAAGAGCCAATGCTGATTTTCAAAGAGGAAATCATTTTTAGCTGATCTGTTGAAGTTTTTTGAAAAGCTGATTTAAGAAAAAACTCAATGCGAGTAATCCTATAATGAGATGTAAATGGATTTTCAGAAGGTGTTCAATGCAGTTCCATGCAACAGATTTGTGAGGAATGTTATAGCTTATGGAATAAAAGGGACAGTAGCAACTTGGGTACACGCAGGCTGAGAGAGCTTGAAACCATTGTAAACTGTGAGGAGGGCAGTATGAACTTCAAACAAACATTGGCACGGTGAGTGGATAGATGGCAGGTGATGTTCCATGTTGAGAAGTGTGAGATGATAAGTTTCGGTGGGAAGACTGTGGACAGACAAAGTTTTTAAAAAAGGTACAATTCTAAATGTGGTGCAGAAACAGAGACCTGGATATTTATGCACACCGATTCAAAAGTCAAAATAAGTGGAGAGAGCAGTTAATAAGGAGAAAGTGAGGACTGCAGATGCTGGAGATCAGAGTCAAAGAGTGTGGTGCTGGAAAAGCACAGCCAGTTAGGCAGCATCCGAGGAGCAAGGGAATCGACGTTTTGGGCAAAAGCTTTCATCAGGAATGAGCTCATTCCTGATGAAGGCTTATGCTTGAAACCTTGACTCTCCTGCTCCTCGGAGCTCATTCCTGATGAAGAGCTTATGCTCAAAGTCGACTGTCCTACTCCTCAGATGCAGCCTAACTGGCTGTGCTTTTCCAGCGCAGTTAATAAGGGAAACAACATTCTTTGCTTTATTAATGCCATAGAGTACAACAGCAAGGAGATTGCGCTTGGAAAGACGGAAGGCTGAGAGGAGATCTAATAAACATTTCTGAAACCGTCTGAACAGAGCAGATGAGGAGATGCTGTTCCCACTTGTTAAAAAATCAAGAATGAAAGGATCCAGATTTGAAGTGATTTGCACAAAAAGCAAATAAGATGTGAGAAAAACGTTTTTTGCACTACAATTGGTTCAGGTCTGGGATGAAGCATCTGCATGTGTAGTGGAGGCAGATTCAGCTGAGGCCTCAGAAAATTATTTAAATGTGCAAGGGTATTGGGGAAAGTAGATCAATGGCACTAAGTCATTGGAGAGTGGGCTAACTGGCCTCCTCCTTCACTGTAACAATTATATGATTCTGTAAATGGGGCGGTGACTCCCAGTCCGGCTAAGTTTACAATCTGCTTCAAACACTCTTCTCTGCATCACCACTCAACTTGCAAGTAAGTGTCTCAAAGTGTGGTCATGTTCAGCAGGTTGTTTGATTTTTTTTTAATAATGGATCAAAAACAGATTGCAGAATATTTAACTATTTTACCAAACTCTCCGTGCAATGCTATCAAGTTCCACAAAACTTTTACAGTCTATCTTGGATTTGTTTCTATTTTGTTACAGATGTATCACACACTCATTCTCTTCCTGATGGGCACTGTTTCCACAGAACCTTTACTTTAGGCCTCTGTTGCTAACAGCTAAAATTCGTAAGAAAGACCCTATTGTTCTGCTGCTGCTGTTCCTTTTTTGGGAATTTTCTCCCCTGGTTCTCACCAGTAACAACACAGCTGGCGCTGAGGATTTCACCTGAAGGCCCAAATCCTGCTACGTTATGGTATCCTGGTAACTGACCTTAAACAATGCTTTTCTCCCAAGCCCTAACGTAGAAATCCGAGGAATTGAGTTACTTTCAATGGGAATTTTTTAATGTGCTGTCCTGTTTCTGAAATATTCCTCTATCTTTTGCACAGGTTTGACTTTATCTTGGATAATGTGGGTGGACGGACCGAAGACTGGGCCTTGAACTTACTCAAGCCGTGGTCAGGAGCTACATATGTAACATTAGTGACACCCTTCATGCTCAATACCGATAGACTTGGACTTGCTAATGGAATAGTTAAATCAGGGATTACCTTGGGCAACAAAATCCTGAAGGTAATATTATTTCAGAAACTTGAGCTCACTGTGGAGACTTGAATGCATAAACTGGGCTGACACTCCAGTGTAGTATTGAGGGAGTGCTGCACTGTTGGAGCTGCTGCCTTTCAGGTAAGATATTAAACCGAGGTCCGTCTGCTATGCCGGATGCATAACGGATTTTATGGTTGCAATGATGAGCAGTAAGTTCCACACCGCATCCTACCAGTATTTGTCCCTTGACCTGCATCAGCAAAACACCATCTGATCATACCTTGCTATCCTGCTGAAGCTTGCACTGTTCCACATTTCACTGTGGTTGCAGCACTGACTGCGCTTCAGAAGGAGAGCTCTGGGAAGTTATCAAAGGCTGTACCTAAATACAAGGTCTCCCTGACTTTATTTTAAATCCATATGCAAGTTAAAATGTTTAGTGTCATCCACACTCTTTCAAACACCAACTAATCTTAATCAAATATTTTTTGTTAAAATATGTCAAAGAGCAAGGATTCCAGTCATTTCATGAAGGTTTTGATGATTTTGAAATAGTCCAGACAGTTTTCAAGAGGCTGTTTAACTAACACAGTACCCACTATGTTCAGTCCACCTCGGGCGACCATCTGCACCTTTTTATTCTTTCATGGAATGTGGTCAGCATTTATTGCTCATGCTTGTTTCCCTGGCTGAACCATCTTCCCTTTAGAAAGCTTGCTTTAAAAGATCTGTTTTTCCTTTATTCTTCGATGGGTTATGGGTGTGTTGCCATGAGAGGGCAGTTCAGTGTCACCCACATTGTTGCCGACTAGACCAGATAAGAACGGCAAATAGCCTTCCCTCAAGACGTCAGTGAAACAAATGTATACTGCAACATTTAATTCCACATTTATTAATTCTATTTATAATTGGCCAGCTGCCATGGTAGGATTTAAACTCATGTCCCTGAACTTCTGGATTGCAAGTTCAGTGACAATATGCAATACCTCGTCTGCCCCTATTTGCTCAGCTTCATCACTGGAAGTATGTTAGACTGGCCTTGTAGCGACATGAGGTGGAACCTTCCTAGCCCCTGAATGACATGGGCAATGGCACGAAGGCTGAGGGATGGACAATAACTGCTAAACCAGAGACTGACGCTTACGTCCCACAAGAGAATGCACAAATGTTTTTACCTCTTGTTTGTTTTGAGAGTTAAGGCAGTAAGTTGAAGAAAAAGATTGTTCTTTTAAGAATATAGTGAGCAGCAGTCTCACAGTGATTCTATTCCTAATGGGTTCTGTTCAGGAAGTGCACACATAGACAATCAGAGATGGTCTATCTTATTGTGACTTTTCCTCTCTATTTATCCTTGCAGCATCTGAGGCAGGGCGTTCATTATCGCTGGGCCATATTTACACCAAGTGGTCCAACTCTGGATGAAGTCACGGAACTTGTGGATAAACGAAAGGTCAGATTGAGTGAAGGGAAAATTAAGTCTTTTGCCTGTGAAAGTTTTATGTCATGGGGCGTTTAAGGTTAATCTCCCAAAATGTCCTTTCACGTTACACTTACAAGACAAAAACTGATCATTTGGCCCAATAGATTTACCTCCACATGATCTTCCTCTAACCCTACAATTTAATCTGAACGATGTATCCTTCTATTCCAGTTTCTTTCCCACACTTACCTAATATGGTTAAAAAGCTGCTGGGCAAGCTGAAAGATCTAATGGAGATTGTGTAAGGGCATTTGGGATTGTGGGGAACTTGGAAAAGGCAGTGTCTCTGTGCATCCACTTTTCCTCCTAGGTGTTGGAAGCTTCTAGATGGTACACATTGCTGTCTCTGTACTACAAGGGAGTACCCAACCTCTGACCTGCACTTGCAGTCATGTTATTTGCATAGCTGTGGAGCTGAGTCAATTAACAAGACATCATGGTGTGGATTTTGCCAATGGTACTTCCAAAGTGGAGGTATTTTAGACATTTGGTGGAGATGATTTTTACACATGTAGTGCAAAATTGCCTTGCCAATTATTGAACTTGGCCCAGATCTCATTACATTCAGTCTTGGAATGTTTCAGTACTGGGGAGAATTGTGAATATAGCTGATCTCTCGAGTGGTGAAAATGTCACTTACAGTTGATCATCCTGCTAGTACAGGATTCTCTAAAGGTTGACTTGCAGATTGAGTCCATAGTTAAGAAAGCAAATGTAATGTTGTCATTTATTTCAAGTGAGGTGCTACTAAGACTTTATAAAGCTCTGGTTAGGCCTGATTTAGAATACTCTGTCCGGGTTTGGGCCCCACACCTCATGAAGGACATACTGGCACTGGAGCGTGTCCAGCGGAGATTCATACGGATGATCCCTGGAATGGTAGGCCTAACATACAATGAACGGCTGAGGATCTTGGGATTGTATTCGTTAGATTTCAGAAGGTTGAGGGGAGATCTAATAGAAACTTACAAGATAATGCATGGCTTAGAAAGAGTGGACGCTGGGAAATTGTTTCCGTCAGGCGGGGATACTAGGACCCGTGAGCACAGCCTTAGAATTAGAGGGGGTCAATTTAGAACGGAAATGAGGAGACATTTCTTCAGCCAGACAGTGGTGGGCCTGTGGAATTCATTACCATGGAGCACAGTGGAGGCTGGGACATTAAATGTCTTCAAGGCAGAGATTGATAAATTCTTAATCTCACAAGGAATTAAAGGATACTGAGAGAGTGCGGGTATGTGGAGTTGAAATGCCCATCAGCGATGATTGAATGGCGGAGTGGACTCGATGGGCTGAATGGCCTTTTCTCAAGTTGATGGTTTTAACAGAGAATGATGAACAGGCTGAATAAATTACGCATTTACAAACTACACATTTACAAAATGGATATAATACTGGACTGAATGGTCTGTTTCATGCAGAAATTTTTTTTTTCTCCTCTCGTTCTCCAGCTTCCTGACTTTTTTCCCCTGCCTGCACTCTGACCCCTCACCCCATTCTCCCTCTATCTCCTGTAAATGGCTTGTCCTCTCGAGCTGCCTGTCACTCTCGCTCATTTGCCATCTATCCCTCTCATATTAAACATATTAAAAAAATGTTCAGTTTGATTTCATTCTCCTAAACCAGGATTTTTTTATTAAAATGGAGACATTGATGTGTATATTTTTATGTGTACACAGGAAGTGAATGCAATGGAACAAGCTACCTGAGATTAATGCATTGACAAACCCACTCAGCAGTTTTCCAAATCCTCCACACTGCATAATTGCTTTAAGATCGACCAGTGAAGGGGAAAAAGTGTTGAGTAATTGCATAAGTGAACAGAGTCACTATTTAAGTCACATGTTCATACTGTACCCTTTGTTTTAGACTACAGACCCACCGGGAATGCAAAAGAACTTTCCTGAATTCAGTTTATTTATTTAGTTCAAGCTGTATATTGCACACACTTGCATGAGTGAGTATGGCTCTTAATATAAATTGGACTCGCCAGCGGAAGGAGATTTGGAATGCAATCCTGGGTTGTTAATTCTAGTCACTCAGTCAGTCATTCTGACATACAATTACTTTCCTGACATAGAACACAGAACAGTACAGGCCCTCCAGCCCACGAGGTTGTGCCAAGCATTTACCTTAATCTAAGATCAACCTAACCTACACAGCCCTCAATTTACTGCCGTCCATGTACTCGTCCAGCAGTCGCTTAAATGTCCCTCATGTCTTTGACTGCTACCACCGTCTCTACTACCTACCACTCTCTGTAAAGAACCTACCTCTGACATCTCCCCTATTCCTGCCTCAAATCACCTTAAAATTATGACCCCTCGTGACAGCCATTTCTGCCCTGGGCAAAAGTCTCTGGCTATCTACTGTATCTATGCCTCTCATGATCTTGCATACTTATCAAATCACCTCTCTCTCTTCCTTCTTCTCCTCAGTGTGAAAAGCCCTAGCTCACTCAACCTCTCTTCATAACACATGCCCTCCAAACTAGGCAGCATCCCCTATATCATCTCTAAAATACCTCCATCCTTCCTATAATGAAGCGACCAGAATTGGACACAATATTTCAACTGTGGTCTAACCAGGGTTTTATAGAGCTGTAGCAAACCTCCCCTCACTCCTAGCTCTTAAACTCAATCCCCCTGTAAATGAAAGCCAAAACAACATATGCCTTCTTAACAATCCGATCAACTTGGGTGGCAACTTTGAGGGACCTATGTATGTGGACCCCAAGATCCTGCTGTTCCTCCACAAGAATCCTGCCTTTAACCCTGTATTCAGCATTCAAATTCGACCTTCCAAAGTGAATCACTTTGCATTTATTCAGGCTGAACTCCATCTGCCACTTGTCAGCCCAGCTCTGCATCCTGTCAATGTCTTGATGTAGCCTGCAACAGCCCTCGACACTGTCTACACACCACCGACCTTGGTGTCATCAGGAAACGTACTAACCCACCCTTCCACTTTTTCATCAAAGTCATTTATAAAAATTACAAAGAGCAGAGATCCAAGAACAGATCCCTGCAGATACCACTGGTCACCGATCTTCAGGCAGAATACTTTCCACTCTCTGTCTTCTTTCGGCCAGCGAACTCTATATCCAGACAGCCAAATTTCCCTGTATCCCATATCTAACTTTCTGAATGACCCTATCGTGGGGAACCTTAACAAATGCCTTACTGAAATCCACATACATCACATCCTTCGTCAACTTGTCTCATCACATCTTCAAAGAACTCAATAAGGCTTGTGAGGCACTACCTGCCCCTCACAAAGCCATGCTGACTATCTCCATTCAAACTATGTTTTTCCAAATAGTCATAAATCCTGTCTCTCAGAATCCTTTCCAGTACCTTGCTTACCACAGATGTAAGACTGACTGGTCTGTAATTCCCAGGCATTTCCCTATTCCCTTTCTTGAACAGAGGAACAGCATTCGCCTCCCTCCAATCATCCGGTACTTCTCCCATGGAGAGTGAGGATGCAATGATTATCACCAGAGGTGCAGCAATCTCATTCCTTGCTTCCCGTAGGAACCTTGGATATATCTAGTCTGGATTTGGGGAGTTATCTACCTTGATTCTTCATGTGGGCTTAAGTGTTTTCCACTGTCCTTTCTTCTCCATATGTTTGATTTATTTTCTCTGTTAGCTAAGAGTAATAGGATCAATAGTCAGAGGATATCAGTTTACAATAATTGGCAAAAGAACAGAGGGGAAATGAGAATTTGTATTTAATAAGACAAGTTATGATCTGGAATGCACTGTTGTGAGCATGTTCAGTGCTAACTTTCAGAAGTTGGTTATCCACTTGTATGGAGAGGGAGAGAGCACGGTTGAGGTGGTAAGACTGAGGTAGGCTGGGTGTTGGGACAAGTCAAGTTGTTGTTTGACAGAGATGGAGAATGCAGTAACAATGGCTGCCTGGGCTTGTCGAATGAATCCAAAAGAATGACTGCAGAATCCTGGACATTGTTTTGTGTTCAATTGGTGTTTGGGTTATATATGCTGAAGTACTGGGTTTGCAGTGGTTTAGCAGCATGTTATTAATGTGACCTTCTCACCTAGTGAACATAGTGCTGTGTGATTGGTGTTATGGACCAGACCAAACCCCCTTAAAACATATCATGGAGATAGCCTCAACTTTTATCTTATTTAAAGGCAGGTATAGTTGGTTGGTCATACTACTAGGTTTTAAACAAAAATACTTTTCATTCTTGCATCAGAGTTAAAATACAAACAAAAACTGAAGAATTGGCATAACTTTACTCCTTCAAAATGCTTAACAAAATAATGTATAATGTAGTGGGCGGCATAGTGGCACAGTGGTTAGCACTGCTGCCTCACAGCGGCAGAGACCCGGGTTCAATTCCCACCTCAGGCGACTGACTGTGTGGAGTTTGCACATACTCCCCGTGTCTGCGTGGGTTTCCTCCGGGTGCTCCGGTTTCCTCCCACAGTCCAAAGATGTGCAGGTTAGGTGAATTGGCCATGCTAAATTGCCCATAGTGTTAGGGGCAGGGGTAAATGTAGGGGAATGGGTCTGAGTGGGTTGCGCTTCGGCGGTTCGGTAAGGACTTGTTGGGCTGAAGGGCCTGTTTCCACACTGTAAGTAATCTAATCTAATCTAATCTTAACTACTATTCATCTACTACCATAAAAACGCCCTTAGCAAAGACAAATTCAGCAAAACAATTTCCTTCATTTATTGTCTCCTCCAGTCCAGGAGAAGGAACTCTGACAGAATACACTTCGCAGCCAAAAGAGAACTCCAGCTTTTTGCAGCAGCAGAGAGAGTGCTGAATCTAGCAGCTTTAACTCCAATACCCCAACTTCAATGGCTGAAAGAAAAGCTAAAATCCTGAGAGTGTATGAGCCTGATTTCACTGTTTCATGTCTCTTCTCTCATTTAAAAAGAATCCCAAAACTTGGAGTTTAATTTAGAGGTGCTGCATTTTGGAAAAGCAAATCTGAGCAGGACTTAATGGTAAGAAGCTGGGGAGTGTTGCTGAACAAAGAGACCTTGAAATGCCGGTTCATAGCCCATCTACGAAAGTAAAGTCGTTTGGGATGCTTTCATTTATTTGTCAGTGCATTGAGTATAGGAATTGAGAAGGCATGTTGCGGCTGTACAGGACATTGATTAGGCCATTTTGGAATATTGCGTGTAATTCTGGTCTCCTTCCTATCGGAATGATGTTGTGAAACCTGAAAGGGTTCAGAAAAGATCTACAAGGAGGTTGCCAGGGTTGGGTGATTTGAGCTATAGGGAGAGGCTGAACAGGCTGAGGCTGTTTTCCCTGGAGTGTCAGAGGCTGAGGATGACTTTATAGAGGGTGACCTTTTAAAATCATGAGGAGCATGAATAGGATAAATAGACAAGGTATTTTCCCTGAGGTGGGGGATGCCAGAACTAGAGGGCATAGTTTTAGGGTTAGAGGGGAAAAATATAAAAGGGACCCAAGGGACAACTTTTTCATGCAGAAGGTGGTGCGTGTATGGAATGAGTTGCCAGAGGAAGTGGTGGAGGCTGGTACAATTGCAATATTTAAGAGGCATTTGGATGGGTATATGATTAGGAAGGCATTGGAGGGATATGGGCTGGGTGTTGGCAGGTGGGACTAGATTGGGTTGGGATATCTGGTTGGCATGGACGGGTTGGACCGAAGGGTCTGTTTCCATGTTGTACATCTCTATGACTCTATGTCTCTATTGAGTCTGCTTTCCATGGAGCAGACACCTTGGCACCAGATTGACAATACCCTCTTCAAGAATACCAGGACACATCACGCCCTCTCAAAGGCACATTGCGTCATGTTGGTAAGGCTGTAAGGTTTGCAGCACTGCTGAAAGTGTCACCTTCCAAAGTGTCTGAACAAACTCTTAGCTGGAGCAACCCACAACTAAACCCTTTTTCTGGCTCCATCCCATAGTTCTGTACCTTTCTCTGCTTAAAATATTTATCCACCTTTCCCCAGAAAAATATACAGTGGTCTCCACTTCAACCTTCAACACATCACTCCAGGTTTTCTATGAACAGGTTTCTCCTCAACTCTCTTAGGGATGGTTACTGGATCATCCAAGTGTTCTCAAATTGAAGGCGACCCTCCAAAGAGCATCCCACCCAGACCCACTCTCTACCCTATCCTTGTAACCCTGCATTTCCCATGGCTAATCCACCAAGCCTTCACATCTTTGGACTGTGGGAGGAAAACCAGAGCACCTGGAGGAAACCCACGCAGCCACTAGGGGTGCCAGAGAGACACGGCTTTGGCAGAATCGGATGAGAAGTTTGGCGAGGTCTCTCTTGACATTAGCCTTCTCGGCTGGTCTCGGGGAAAGAGGACATGCTGCCTTTGCACCGCCCCATCCAGCAGGACCTTCAGGATTTTGCCCACACAGCAGGGCACTGATTTCCTTCTGTGTGGCCTATCCGTGGCCAGTGTCAGTCATTGTGCCAGGTAGTTCTGCACTAATGAGTCCTGTCTGGGTGCACAGTAGAGTGACTAGAAAAACAAAAGAATTGTCAAGACTAGAGATCAGGATGAGAGTTGTGTTCAGGTGGAAATAATTATAACGGAAGAGAAAGATTTAGGGATTGGGTTCAGAATAAGAGGCTGAAATATGGACTGAAAAGGGATAAGGAGCTACGGCAGAAAGAAATAATGTTAAGGATTTAAAGAGCAGGCCAAGCATTCTGACATTGTGCCATGGATTTCTGTTTCCTCCATTTTGGGGATCTGGACTGCATTGGCTGGGCCAGCATTTTTTTTCCATCCTGAACCTAATTGCCCCAGAAAAGGTCATCCAAGGAACAGGAGAATCGACATTTCGGGCGTAGGTCCTTCTTCAGGAATGAGGAAAGTGTGTCCAGCAGGCTAAGATAAAAGGTATGAGTTTTAGTCAGACTGAACTCAGACTTCTCCAGTTTCCCCTCCCCCCACCTTGTCTCAGTCAAATCCCTTGAACTCAGCACCGCCTTCCTAACCTGTTTAAGTTAAATATGCTGGTGTATGTATTATTCCTGAAGAAGGGCTTATGCCCGAAGGGAAAAAAATAGGAAGAAGGGCTTATGCCCGAAACGTCGATTCTCCTGTTCCTTGGATGCTGCCTGACCTGCTGCGCTTTTCCAGCAACACATTTTCAGCTCTGATCTCCAGCATCTGCAGCCCTCACTTTCTCCCAGAGAAGGTCATGGTGAGCAGTTTGGGAAATCTTGAAGGTAACTGAGTGTGAGGGTCAGGCTCTGTATGAAGGTAACTGCGTCTGAGGGTCAAGCTTTGTGTGAAGGTAACTGCGTCTGAGGGTCAGGCTCTGTATGAAGGTAACTGCGTCTGTGGGTCAGGCTGTGTGAAGGTAACTGAGCATGAGGGTCAGGCTGTGTGTGAAGGTAACTGCATCTGAGGGTCAGGCTGTGTGTGAAGGTAACTGCGTGTGAAGGTCAGGCTGTGTTTGAAGGTAACTGAGCATGAGGGTCAGGCTGTGTATGAAGGTAACTGCGTGTGAGGGTCAGGCTCTGTGTGAAGGTAACTGCATCTGAGGGTCAGGCTGTGTGTGAAGGTAACTGCATCTGAGGGTCAGGCTCTGTGAAGGTAACTGCGTGTGACAGTCAGGCTGTGTGTGAAGGTAACTGAGCATGAGGGTCAGGCTGTGTATGAAGGTAACTGCATCTGAGGGTCAGGCTGTGTGTGATGTTAACTGCATTTGAGGGTCAGGCTGTGTGTGATGGTAACTGATCGTGAGGGTCAGGCTGTGTGTGATGGTAACTGCATTTGAGGGTCAGGCTCTGTGTGATAGTAACTGATCGTGAGGGTCAGGCTCTGTGTGAAGGTAACTGCGTGTGAGGGTCAAGCTCTGTGTGGAGATAACTGCATCTGAGGTTCAGGCTGTGTATGAGGGTAACTGCATTTGAGGATCATACTGTGTGTGAAGGTAATTGAGCATGAGGGTCAGGCTCTGTGTGAAGGTAACGGAGTGTGAGGGTCAGGCTGTGTGTGAAGGTAACTGAGCGTGAGGGTCAGGCTCTGTGTGAAGGTAACTGCATGTGAGGTTCAGGCTCTGTGTGAAGGTAACTGCGTGTGAGGGTCAGGCAGTATGTGAAGGTAACTGAGCCTGGGTCAGGCTCTGTGTGAAGTTAACTGAGTGTGAGGGTCAGGCTGTGTGTGGAGGTAACTGCGTGTGAGGGTCAGGCACTGTGTGAAGGTAACTGCATCTGAAGGTCAGGCTGTGTGTGAGGGTAACTGAGCATGAGGGTCAGGCTGTGTGTGAAGTTAACTGTGTGTGAGGGTCAGGCTCTGTGTGAAGGTAACTGCATCTGAGGGTCAGGCTGTGTGTGAGGGTAACTGAGCATGAGGGTCAGGCTCTGTGTGAAGATAATTGCGTGTGAGGGTCAGGCTCTGTGTGAAGGTAACTGCATTTGAGGGTCAGGCTCTGTGTGATGGTAACTGATCGTGAGGGTCAGGCTGTGTGTGAGGGTAAACTGAGCATGAGGGTCAGGCTGTGTGTGAAGTTAACTGTGTGAGGGTCAGGCTCTGTGTGAAGGTAATTGCGTGTGAGGGTCAGGCTCTGTGTGAAGGTAACTGCATTTGACGGTCAGGCTCTGTGTGATGGTAACTGATCGTGAGGGTCAGGCTCTGTGTGAAGGTAACTGATCGGAAGGGTCAGGCTGTGTGTGAAGTGGAATGCGAGCAGCACAATTTGAGAAGTGTGTTTGTGGAACATGGGTGGCACCGTGGCTTGCACTGCTGCCTTTCGGTGCCCGGAACCTGGGTTCAATTCCCCCTCAGGTGACTTTCTGTGTGGAGTTCGCACATTCTCCCCGTGTCTGTGTAGGTTTCCTTCGGGTGCTCCGGTTTTCCTTCCACAGTACAAAGATGTGCAGGTTTGGTGGAGTGGCCATGTTAAATTGCTACAAAATGTCCAGGGATGTGCAAGTGCAGTGGATTGGCCAAGGGAAATGCAGGGTTATAGAGATAGGGTGGAAGGGGTAGGTCCGGGTGGGATGCTGTTCGGAGGGGTGGTGTGGACTCGATGGGCTAAATGGCCTGCTTCCACTCTGTAGGGATTCTGTGAAAAGAAAAGTATATTTTTATTACTAGCCTTAATGTGACTCGTTGCCAGATTGAAGTAATTCTTATATAGGTAACCTACAAATTCTCAGCTGAAGATTGGTAAAACTAGATTTGATCCTGGTGCTGGTTGGTTGAGAGAGAAATGTTGACTGGGACACTGTGTGAATTTGATACTGTTTGCTGGATAGTGTTATGAGATGTTTGAAGTGGATACGAACAAGCAGATGGATCTTCAGTTCATGATATGAAGCTTGGCATCATTTTGACCAACTAGTACTCCCTCAGGACTACAAACAAAAACAAAACACATTGGATGCTGGACAAAAAAAGAACAGAAATTACTCAGCTGGGTATTGTTATGGATCAGGTAGATAAAACAATGACTGCAGATGCTGGAAATCAGACCAAACCCCCTAAAAACATAAGAAGAAGATAGCTTAGACCCTCACTTTTTCTTACTTTTAAGGTTAATGCCTGACTTTGTGTTCCAGATGCAATTTGGTTGGTCAGACTTGAAGCAGTCTTAAAGCAAAACACACTTTATTCATACACTTTTTAGTTAAAATACAACATAGAATTGGAGTAATAACTCTATTGGAAAACTTAGCAGAATACTAGTTTATTTAACTAATTAATGATAACTGTTCCAATATAGTAACATCCCATAACACACCCTTGGCAAAGGCAAATTCACTCGAACAGATTGTCTCACATGCAATTCTAGCAGCAGGAGGAGAATCCCCAGCTTTTAGCTGTAACTGAGAGAGGAAAAACAGCTTCCACATCCAACTTCGAGACCACAACTGCAATGAAAACTGAAACTAAAAATCCTGGTTCTGTGGGAGCTTGACCCCACCCATTCAGGCTGCTTCTGTTGTTCCACCTTTTAAACAAAAACCCAAGCTTTCACAAGCTGTTTACTTCATTGGCCTGATGGACTGATTGGCACCTCTGTCTCAACTTTTCTTCATTAAAAAAACAGGACAAAATACACCTCTTAAAGATATAGTATTGTCATAGCATGCAATTTCTGTGGAGAAAGAGGACAAAACAAAGCTAATGTTTCAGGTTATTGACCTTTCATTAGAACTGACTTTAGTGTGTGAACCTAATATTGTGCATTCAGGAAATGTTCATGTGCACTCTATATGTCTATTAAAGAAACTGCAGCAGAGGAATTAATTGTGAGCATGGGGCACACTTTACTGCAATTTGCTTTTGTATCAGAAGATGGTGCTATTTTCCTTTTTGTGACAGTTAATCCCAGTTACAGCCACATTGGTGCTGACACATGAACTGAGCTTTGCAGATGTCTGCATGTTGACTTCTCTCTCTGTCCATCTCTCTGAAACCATCTCTGACGACCACCTGATGAAGGAACCTCGCTCTGAAAGCTAGTGCTTCCAATTAACCTGTTGGACTATAATCTGATGTTGTGTGATTTTTAACTTTGTATGCCCCAGTCCAACACCGGATCTTCAGTTGTTGAGATCACTGATTAGGTAGTCCTCCATCTTAGTAATTGTTCACCACATGAGACTTTAGACAGCTGGGGCTAGCTTCTCATCAGAATTGAGAGCTGCCTGTCTGATCTCTATGATATGCTTGTCAATGAGTCCTTTTATCTCTCTCAAACTTCCCTGCCAGAAGGATTGATAGGCATTGAATGCATTGATGTGCAAATTGCATTGGATTGAACAGGTTAAGTAATTTAAGTTTTAACCTATCATTAATACCTTGATGGAAGGGGCCGGTTTTGCAGTTTTAATACTTACTTTGCTTTCTGTGTAAAATCATAGAGTTCTTTAAGATGAGGCAATGTGGGAGGTTGGAGGAAAGTATTTTTCAAATAAATTTTGTCTTGCTTCGCCCAGCAGCATTGATGCTTGCAACTCTGCTCACAGTCAAAGGAAGCGTTCTGCACATCACACCTCCAACTATCTCACTGCACCCCACACGTCTAGCTGTCCCACAGCACCCAACACTGTGAGGGAGCCTAGGAGAGCATCTCAAGTTCAATATTAGCCTGTCCTGGAGATCCCCACGATACAGGTTAGGGGCATGTCAGTTGTTAGAGATCCTGTTCCAACACCTTTGGGTTTGGGAACATGACAAACAGAGATTTATTACAGGGTGAGCTTTCTGACTGGAGAGGGAATCAGAACAGCGTCTGATTCTGCCTTCAGTTAATTTATCTGCTTTCTAGATGGGGCCATTTGATGGTGTAAAAGAGGTGGGATGTTACTTGAATACACCTTTACCCTTGTCCAAGTGCATGAAGACCATTGTAGCATCACTCTAAATAAATGCACGGATTGGTCCTGGGACATGCTTTTCCTTATGGCTTGGTCACATAATCCAATTGCAACTGAGCTGGCACACTGTGGGCCCTCTGCACGAATTGTTCCTGGTTCAGTCCAGAGAATTAAACATTTACAGCAAGATTTCCTGATAACCTTGTATTCCATTATTCAAGTGTACAGTTCAACTGTTTGGTTTCACTGCTTTCATCACATCCAATTGTGTTCAGTGTAGCAGGAAATAATTAACCAGGTCTTGTGTATGTTGTTTGCCGTCCGTAGTAACCGTGATACAGCTCTTTCTATAAATGGCACCTGTTTGCCCTTGCAAGGAATCTGCTGTGTGTATGTTTGCTTTGCCACTTACTGGAAGAGGTTTCCTTATAAATAGATTGAACACTTGAGGTTCTGCCAAATGGCAGCCATCGACTATTTGAACCATAGAGTGCACTTCAAGGTGTTTGTTCTGTTGCTAGGCAGACCCTAGGAGCACTGTAAGATGTACAATGTTTCAGACTGTGCAATGTGCAGTGAAATATAATTCCCACTTACCTGTAGTTACTGTACTGGGGCAATACATGGACATAGTCATTTAATGTGAGAAATACTAGTCAGTTCTTGATCTGCAGTGTTTACGTTGGTGTCAGCATTAGTTTAGTTTTGTTAGGAGATTGATCTTGCTAAATTTGGTTTGCTTGCATTTGGTATGCTGGCCTTTATTGAGTATTGGAGTTGGGAGGTCATATTGCAGCTGGACAGGACATTGGTTAGGCCACTTTTGGAATATTGTGTTCAGTTCCGATCTCCCTGCTGTAGGGAGGATGTTGTGAAACTTAAGTGGGTTCAGAAAAGATTCATAAGAATGTTGCCAGGGTCAGAGAGTTTGAGCTCTCGGGAGAGGCTGAATAGGCTGAGGCTGTTTTCCCTACAGTTTTGGAAGCTGAGGGGTGATCTTATAGAAGTTTATAATATCAAGAGGGGTGTGGATAGGGTGAACAGCCAAGATCTTTTCCCTTGGGTAGGGGAGTCCAAAACTAGAAAGCATAGATTTAGGGTGAGAGGGAAAAGATATAAAGGGAACTAAGGGGCAATGTTTTTACCCAGAGGGTGGTGCATGTATGGACTGAGCTGTCATAGGAAGTGGTGGAGGCTGGTACAATTACAAAAGGCATCGGGATGGGTATATGAATAGGAAGGGTTTGGAGGGATATGGGCCAAGTGCTGGCAAATGGGACTAGGTTACTTTAGGATATCTGGTCATTATGGACAAGTGGAACCGATGGGTCTGTTTCCATGCTGTACAGCTCTATGATTTTAAATAGTGAAATATTACTAAAAGAGAGCTCCGACAAGCTACCATCGCCAAAGACTCATACTCTCCCAGTGAAATGTTAAATAAATTCTCCCAAGGTAAGGTTCTAAAGACAGAGATTATCTTAAGTGTTAATTATTTGACTTCCTCTTCCCACCATTTCTCCTCCTGCTGTGCTTTGCTATGCCTAGTGCCATTCTTATGTGAGCCCAAGTAATCAGGATTGGCAGGCTAACCTGCCAGAAGGGCTATCACACACAAACGGAGCCCCTATCCTCAGCAGATACCAACACATTTCCAGTGGTGGCATGTAATTGAGGGAGAGCTGTGGCCTCTTCCCCTCTCTCACCCAAGGTGGTTTCTAAGTGAGTGAATCTCAGAAGCCAGTGCTGCAAATCTCAGGCTATTCCAAATGGGATGTTTGTTGATAGGATGTAATTCACTTAAGAACGTATCATTAGATTCTTAAAGTCCATAATGTATTCCCTAAACCTTTCTGTTCCTTACTCCCTTGGAAACGTTTTTCTTAAATGCAACATTTTTTCCTCCTTTTTCTTCTTTTCAAAATCAAGTGCCTCATAGTACCCCACATTAAAAAAAAATTACATGAAGAACTACCTGTCTGCACTGCAACCCTGGGTCTAGGGTTGGAGAGATACCTTTCAGCTTGATATGTCTGGATTTGCCATTGGGGTGCAGTAGCGTGCAATGGAACCCTCTGATCAATCATTTTATCAGGAACACCTTTTGTTTCTGAGAAACCCACTGTTGTGGAATGAGGAATGGGTATGGGCTGTTGAACTTACACTTCCTGCTTTAATCTCTGACCCCCGCATCCTATTATCTGTTTTCCTCATTGTCATCGGGGGAACTAATATCAAGGCTCGTGTTTGAATTATTCCCCCGCTGTTTGTGCATTGTACACTCACTCACTACAGTCACGCAAAGCATTTTTTGTGTTGATGACAATGCAGTTCTGATTGACTAGTAGACTTTGAAAATACTGGTAGCTCTGTGCACAGGAAGAGACATGGTTCAGGATTTAATCCCATTTAGGCCTTCATCATGATTGATGCTAAATGACTTTAGTTGTCATTTTGTATTTAGAAATATTCATCGCTAATCTGACATGTTGTCTCTGAACCGATAAAGTTCAAAGCAGCAGAATTTTCCAGTTGACCTGTTTCCTCAGTATAGTTTAAACTCTAGGCTTCATTGTCTGCATTTTTAACCAGCAGGGTTTTGTTGTCAGTATTTGTGCTACACAATGAATTTCAAAGATGCTTTAATCCAAAACTAGCTTTGAAACATGGCTTATTTGAAGCAGCTGTTTTGCTGCATGTCTGAGCTCCTGTTTCGTGCGTGGTTGTGATACAGAGGGAGCACCTAGATGAATGGTATTACTTTACTATTTTGTGAAATCAGGAAATGTATTTGTGAATATTTGTTTACCAGTTTCTTGACTGAGGAAAGAGTGGATTGCTATAAGTGATGACAGCTTTCCAGCTTCGTTGGTGAACCTGAATAGCAAGTGTTTGCACGTTTAGTAAGGGGGGCTGCAGCTGAGCTGACAACTGTACACATATGTATCAATCTTGTGGAAATGTCTTGCATAAATCTCCTTTGAACCACTTCCAACAGATTCACATCCTTCCTTAAATAAGGAGACCAAAACAGCACATAGAGTACGAGATGTAGTTTCACAAATGCCCCGCATGGCTGAAGCATAACATCCTTACTTAGAATGTCGTATTACATTTATAAATCATCTGTGGCATTTCTGTTGGGCTGTTCAGGGCCTCTGAGCATTTTGAAGTACTTAACAGCCAATTAAATACTTCTAGGTTGTGTTAGCCATCGTAAACTTTTAAGAGGGAGGAACAGGAGTAGGCCACTCTGCCCATCAGGTCTCCTCTTCCATAAAGCATAACATTTTACTTAGAATGTTGCACTACATTTCTGAATCATCTTTCTTCCCCACCCCCCATCCCCGTGATTCTGATCTTCTATCCATTTTACCCTCTGCTTTCCTTTTTTAATAGGACTCAAAGCCTGTTTCTTCCTCTTCAATTTTGTCTACCTTGCCTTGAACCTTCTTTCCAGTTGCTGCTTCTAATTCTGCCATCATGAATTGACATCTGTTCTGGTACAACCACAACTAGAAAGCTCTTTGTATTTTCTGCATTAAAGGTGCCATTTTGATGCAAGTTTCAATGCAAAAGCAGTTAAGCAAGAATATGTCACTGTCAAAAATGCACATTCCATGCCAAATGCATTAATCTTTTGGTTGCAAAAACTCAAAACACTACATTGCATTTAATTATGAGGAAAGTCTTGAGATCTGCATCTTTTAAAAAGGGACAACAGATTATGCCATATGCTACAAACAAAATACAAGTTTGTACGTTATTATGTAGAAGGTAAAATCACCTCAATTTAAATCTTCATAGTAATAATGGACATAGTGCAAACTGGAGGTTTGATTAAAATTTAGAATAGATTAAAGCAAAATACTATGACGACTGGAAGTTTGAAATAAAAAGCTAAAATGCTGGATAGACTCAGCAGATCTAGCAGTATCTGTGGAGAGAAGACGAATTAACATTTTTGGTTGGTGACCAGTTAATAGAAGGGAACCCAAAACTGTGGGCTTATTTATAAAGGGCTGATATGATAATTGCAATCCTGAACCAGTTGCCACAGAATACTTGTTCTAGATGTTCTTAATAATTTTGTTTGTCACAAAATCCTTCTGTATATGCAATTTAATTATTTTTTACATGTAAGAATGAACAACTTATGTATTCATGAATATGTTTTGTGAAAGTGATTGGACCTCCAGTACAGACTTTATATATATATATATATATATATATATATATGATTTGATGCCATTACCTTGAAGTATTTTAGCTGGAAACTCTGCATATTTTGAAAATGTTATTTAAAATCTGGAATTTTCTTATTAAGAATCTTATATGTTTGAATGGGCAAAGAATAAAATTCAGCTTGTAGAACCATATCCCCATAAGCCTTTTGGAAAATTGCAATTAACTAGCCAACCAAATACCTCCTTAAACTATATACCAAATTACTACAGAAGAACTATTTATACTGGTCATGAGTGTTGTTAGAACTTGAATCGATCCAACTAGGTGTACCTTAATGATTTAGTCTGCATCCCTTGCAGGCAATTAGAACATTTCATCATTGATGAGCTATTCTATTCTACGAATGAAATATCAATAGTGTTATGGTGTTAAGTGCAGTTTCAAAAAAATCGTCTCTCATGTCTTTTTTAAATCTCTTTCCTCTCAGTTAAAAATGTGCCCCCCCAGTCTTGAAATCCCCCATCCTGGGGAAAAGACAATTACCATTAACTCTGTCTGTACCTCTCATTATTTTATAAACTTCTATCAGTTTGCCTGTCAACCTTCTACACTCCAGTGAAAAAGTCACAGCTTATCCAGCCTTTCTTTATAACTCAAACCTTCCACACCCAGCAATATCTTGGTAAATCTCTTCTGAACCCTCTCCAACTTGATAACATCCTCCTTATAACTGAGTGCCCTGAACTGGACACAGTATTCTAGAAGAGGCTTCACCAATGAGCTGTAAAACCTCAACATGTCTTCTCAACTCCTATACTCAAAGGACTGAGCATTGAATGCAAAGTGTCTATGCCTATTTAACCACCTATATGTGACACAAACTTCAAAGAATTATGTACCTGCACCTCTACGTCTCTCTGTTCTACAACACTACCTAAGGTCCCACCATTAATTATGTAAGCCCTACCCTTGTACCAAAATGCAATACCTCGCATTTATCCAGATTGAATTCCATCTGCCGTTTTTCAGCCCATTGACCCATTTGATCAAAATCCCTTTGTAATCCTCGAAAATCTTCTTTACTGTCTGCTATGCCACCAATGTGGGTGTCGCCAACAAACTTATTAACCATACCTACTATATTCTCATGCAAATCATTTATGTAAATGACAAACAGAAGAGGGCCCAGAACCAATCCCTGTGGAGCACTGCTGATCATAGACCTCCAGTCCAAAGAAAGCAACCTTCCACCATCACTCTCTGTTTCCTGCTGTTAAGCCAATTATGTATCCAATTGGCAAGTTCATCTTGAATCTCGTATGACTTAACTTTACTAATTCGTCTACCAAGCGGAACCTTGTCGAAGGCTTTACTAAAATCCAAACAAAAACACATCTATCGCTCTGCCGTCACCAATCGTTTTGGTAATTTGCTCAAAAAACTCAATCAAGTTTGTGAGACACTATTTACCTTGCACAAAACCATGCTGACTATCCCTAATCCATCTTTTATAATCCCCTCCAACAAAATACTCACAACTGAAGTCAATGGTCTACAGTTCCCTGGATTTTCCTTACAACCTTCCTTAAAGAAAGGTACATTAGCAACACTCCAGTCATCAGGCACTTCACCCGTAGTTACAAATTATGCAAATATTTCTGCAAGGGGTCTTGTAATTTCTTTCCTTACTTCCCATAATGTTCTGGGATAAATTAGATCAGATCCTGGAGATTTATCCACCTTTGATAATCTAGAAGACCTCCAAAACATCCTCTTCTGTTATGTGAACTGTTTTTAAAACATCAAAGTTTATTTCTCTGCATTTTCTAGACTCCATTTCTTTCTCTACAATAAAAACTACATGAAATATTTGTTTAGTATCTCTCCAATCTCCTGGAGTTCAACACAAAGAAGACCTCCTTGATCTTTAAGAGGCCCCATCCTCTCTCTAGTTGCCCTCCTGTTCTTAATGTATTTGCAGAATCTCTTTGGAATATCCTTAAGTTTATCTGCCAAAGCTATCTCATATCCCCTCCTTGCCTTCCTGATTTCTTTGTTAATCAATGTAAAGAGCAGGGGAATTCTTAAGAGATTGAATTGAACCAAGTTATCTGTATCTAAAATAAGATTCTCTTTTATTCATTACTAGAACCTCAATATCTTTATTCATCTATTTGTTTCTCAGACTGGAACCTATAACCAATGGTATGCCACAAGAATCTGTGCTGGGTCCACTGTTTTTTATAATTTATGTAAATGATTTTAATGTGAATATAGGAAAATTGGTTAGTAAGTTTGCAGATGAAGTGAGAGGCTGAACAGGCTGGGGCTATTTTCCCTGGAGCATCAGAGGCCGAAGGGTGACCTTATGGAAGTTTATAAAATCATGAGGCGCAGGGATAGGGTGAATAACCAAGGTCCTTTTCCCAGGTTAAGGGAGTCCAAAATTAAAGGGCATAGGTTTAAGGTGAGAGGGGAAAAATATAAAAGGGGCCAAAGGGGTAACTTTTTCATGCAGAGGGTGGTGCGTAGATGGAGCTACCAGAGAAAGTAGTGTGGAGGCTTGTACAACCGCAACATTTAAAAGGGGTCTGGATGGGTACATGAGTAGAAAGGATTTGGTGGGATATGGTCCAAGTGCTGTAGATTAATTTAGGAAAACTGGTCAGCATGGACCTCTTGGATCGAAGGGTCTGTTTCTGTGCTGTACAACTCTGACTCAAGATCAGAAATTGCTGGAAAGTTTCAGCAGATCTGGAAGCGTCTGTGGAGAGAAAGCAGAGTTAATGTTTTAGAATTCAGTTTTTGTTTTTGATTTCAGCATCCACAGTTGTTTTTTTGTTTAGCTAAATTGTGGGAGGAGGCTACATAAATTAGGTTTGTAGAACTGTATGTTCCGATGTCTTAGGGATGATTAAACAATTGTAAAGGATCATATTTATATAGCAGTTTACATGACCATTGGAGATTTCAAAGTACTTTATAGCCAATGAAGTACTTTTGAAGGGTCATCAGTGTTCTACCATGTCTACAGCAAACTCCCAAAAACATTTTGACAATAATAACTGGTAAATCTGTTTTGTGGTGTAGATTGAGGGACAAATATTGGCCAGAGGACTGGGGATAATTTTTATGAATGTCTTCAGTTTTAGTGCCATGCATCTTGCATCCAACTAAGCATGTTGGAAGTGGCCTTATGTAATGCTCACGTGTCCACAATAAGACTACTGCTCTGGTACTGCAACACTTCTGCAGTGTCAACTTTTGCTTTTATGATCAAACCCTGCAATCAGACCTGATCCCAAGACCCTGTGATTCAGAGCCAAGCATGTCACCAACTGAGCCAGAGGTAGATAGAAATTATTTCCAATGGTTGGGTAACTTGGGTAAAGGAGAGACTTTAAAATTGGAGCAAGGCCATGACATCAAGAAACACTTTGCACAAAGGGTAGGTGGACATCTGGAACTCATTCCCTGCCAAAAGCTGTTGAAGCTAAGTGAATGGAAAAAGAAACTGGGAGAGATTCACTTAGAGTATTATAGGATACATAATTAATGTGGCTAATTAAGACATGGATTGAATGGCAACATTAACATGGCTAAGATATGGATTGAATGGCAGCACAGGCTAGAATTAATTTTTTTTGTTCAAATGACAGTATTGATGACTGTGACCAATATATAATTTAAACAAGTTACAACCTGAATCAAATTTGAATTTTGCCAGAATTTTCTGCTTTGCAAAGATGCCATATCTATAGCTAGGGTTTTATGGGTATCTCGCACCCAAGAGCAGCTGTGGTGAGGTTTGGGATCTAATATTTGCATGTGTCATGTAGAGCTGTCTCCAACTTTATAATGCAATAAGCTTAATGACTTAGAGTCATAGAGATGTACAGCATGGAAACAGACCCTTCAGTCTAACCCATCCACGCCGACCAGATATCCCAACCCAATCTAGCCCCACCTGCCAGCACCTGGCCCATATGCCTCCAAACCCTTCCTATTCGTATACCCATCCAAATGCCTCTTAAACGTTGCAATTATACCAGCCTCCACCACATCCTCTGGAAGCTCATTCCATACACGTACCACCCTCTGCGTGGAAAAGTTGTCCCTTAGGTCTCTTTTTATATCTTTCAACACTCACCCAAAACCTATGCCCTCTAGTTCTGGATTCCCCAACCCCAGCGAAAAGACTTTGCCTATTTATCCTTTCTATGCCTCTCATAATTTTGTAAACCTCTATAAGGTCACCCCTCAGCCTCTAACACTCCAGGGAAAACAGCCCCAACCTGTTCAGCCTCTCCCTGTAGCTCATATCCTCCAACCCTGGCAACATCCTTGTAAATCTTTTCTGAACCCTTTCAAGTTTCACAACATCTTTCTGATAGGAAGACCAGAATTGCATGCAATATTCCAACAGTGGCCTAATCAATGTCCTGTACAGCCGCAACATGACCTCCCAACTCCTGTAC
>NC_057712.1:109698777-109705828 GCF_004010195.1 Chiloscyllium plagiosum | reverse complement strand
AGTTCTGTATCCAAATGGCTAGTTCTCCCCTGTATTCCATGAGTCTAACCTTGCTAATCAGTCTCCCATGGGGAACCTTGTCGAATGCCTTACTGAAGTCCATATAGATCACATCTACTGCTCTGCCCTCATCAATCTTCTTTGTTACTTCATCAAAAAACTCAATCATGTTTGTGAGAAATGATTTCCCACGCACAAAGCCATGTTGACTTCTTGCAGTTCAATGTTTTACTTGTATAAATCACTCCTTTTCAACCCCACATCCCCCTCTTCCTGAAACCTGAGTTGAACTATTTACTGTGATAAGTGAAATAATTGTTTACGTGGTAAGACTCAAGTAATTGGCAGAAGTAATTTCTTTATCCTGTATCTTATTTTAGATTCGGCCAGTTGTTGAGCAGGTTTTTTCATTCTCGCAAGTACCCAAGGCCTTCCTGAAACTAGAAGGTGGTCACGCACGAGGGAAGACTGTCATTGATGGGAATAAAGGATGTTTATAATAGGAGCTGAAGATCTGTACAGACCAGTGTTTGATGTTATGTCCACTTATTTCTATTTTCAATAGCTGCAATAAACAGACTCCAGCAATTAACTCGAAACGTTGTACATTTTATTTAAAGTTGTTACATATACATGATTCAGTACCTTGAACGAATACAGTAGTTCAGCTGTTGTAGATAGTAAAAGGGGTAATAAAACACTGTCCATGAAAACAATTGTCAAGCGCTAGTGTAACAATAGTTCAGCTGGTGAAAGCAAGGAATCGGGGTAACATAGGTAAAGTTAGACAGCATTAAATCTCAGATTAAAACTATACCACCATACTGGTACAGTTCTCAAGTTATTCCCATTACCTCAAACTGCCATTAAAGCATCTGATAGACATTAGAAGTTCTGTGTACTTAGCGTGATCAATTAAAAGGTTAAAAAAGTTCTCAAATTACAAATTGCTACAACCGATGCAGATTACAATCCTTGACACAATTATCAAACAAAACAGCTGTTTATAAACATCTCCTGATTCCCCAACAGAAAACAATCCTGCCCTGCCAGTAAGATGTCTCAGTGTGTGACACAAGCAGAAGTGATCTAACACCAATGCTACCATTGTTTTCAATTAGACCTGTTGTCAGGTAGTTCTTTGGAATGTTTTGCTTTTAAATTTTTGTGTTCCTAATGCAAACACTACACATATTGGCAGTAATTCAAAACTCTAAATTAAAATCAGGAACTCCATCTGGGAGCAACACCATTTTAAAGGATAGTTCTTAAATTGAAACTAAAATGAATTGACTTGTTAATTGATTCAAAAGCTGAGAGCACAATTGTCCAACTA
Source organism: Chiloscyllium plagiosum (assembly GCF_004010195.1). NCBI lineage: Eukaryota > Metazoa > Chordata > Chondrichthyes > Orectolobiformes > Hemiscylliidae > Chiloscyllium > Chiloscyllium plagiosum. The sequence continues at coordinate 109,704,492 of NC_057712.1, read as the reverse complement.
AATGTTTTGTACTTTAATGTTTTGAACAAATTGGAAGACAGCAGCATAGTGCTTGCTACATGAAGTAATTCAGCTCATCTGCCAAGGACGTCATGGTGCAATGAAACAGTAACCTGTTTACCAACATTTTATCTTCTGACCTTCCAACCAAGAATAGCAAAATATACAATACTCTGAAATGTAGATGCTACCATTTATGTTAATTATGGCATTCAAAGTGATTGATATTCAATCTTATTTGACCACTGTGTGAAAAACTCCTTTGAAATGAATGGAATCGAATATGACATATTTCAACAATTCTAATGTGCTGCATCACTAAAAAATAGAGGACATTAAACCCAAATAATAAACAAGCCTTCTGATGTTCAATAAAACTGTAGAGTGAGCACAATATTTGTCAAGTATAAATATCTGTTTCTTTTAATCTAAAGGAGGATTTCAAAGCATTTACATTCAATACTGAAACAACAACAACCAGGCCCTGCTGCCAATATATGAACTAATCTTGAAAAATGATAAAGACCTAAGACTCTACATCAGATCTGGTTATGTTGCATAGTGAGCAGTACTTGCTTAGAAATAAACATTTAATTGAGATGACCTTTCTACCAGTCTTGCCCTGAATTCCAATTTACTATGCCTGGAATTCACTTAGAAGTGAAACATTGCACTTCCAGTAGTAAAATGAAGAGGTTTACAATATTTCAAAAGTGCCTCAAATATTTTGATTTCCTGTTTCTGCTTGGAATGAATCAAAGGATTTCCAGATCCCATCTTTGTGTTTGTTGAACTTCATCAAGTCTGCTGAGAATGGTTTGATTCTGGTCGTAATGTTGACCGCCTTTAAAAGCAATAAGATTACAATGGTTAGACAAATTTAATGAAAAGCTGGGTTTTTTGAGACAAAGTTTAACTCTGGTCAAAATCTATCAATCTTGACTACACAGCCTTTTCAAACAATGCATACAATCATCATTGTGAATGGGTACTTGCTGAAAGAAGGTTTATTTAAATTAAAATCTGTAGAGTCAGCTTGGTGCTATCTTGTTGCCGGTTGTTCAAGACCAGCCTAGAGAGATTGATGGAACCTTCATGTCTCTCCCATGGCTGTAGGGACTTATGTGAAATATCTTTCAGCGTTCTTAATCCTATTGCTTGTGGATCTGGGTTTGCAGTTTCTATAGACTTCTGGTAGGACTCTTCATACTGGATGCCAATCTCTGATTTTTTTCTCTGCAGATACTACTAGATTTCTAGCATTTTGTGTGTTTGCTGGAAGAACAACATCTTATCTTCAGACTAGGCACGTTGCAACCTTCTGGACTTAACACTGAATCAGCACCTTCAGATTGTGAAACTACTCCCATTCCTTCCCTTTCCACAGTCCCCTGTGCCCCCCTCCCCCGCCAACTATTGCACAAACGCTATCCCCTCCACACTTCACACCGGGGGCTCTAAAGAGTCACTTAGACTCAGTGTTAGCTTGCTCTCTCTCCATGGATGCTGCTTGACCCACTATGATCTCCAACATTTCTTTGATGTCAGTTAAGATTCCAGCATCTGCAGTGATCTCCAGCATTTGCTCCTTCTCTCTGTGTTTGTATCACTTTAAGCCCTTGTTGCCTGCAGGGATTCTGCAATCCAGTCAGTTTGGGAAGATTTTCAAACCTAGATGGTGAGCAACATACTATTCGCGATAAAACAAAAAAAAAACTGGACTCCTTAAACTTCACCTCAAAGTAAAAATAGCTAATAAAAATTGCTGTGTATAATTCTAAATATTCTGAACACCTTTTTAAATATTTGTCAGATTTAGCCACAAATGGCTTTAGATTATCAAATTCAGTTTTGAAATTTTCAAGACAAAGACTGTGCTGCTCTAAGCAATTTGTTCTCTACAGTTGGCCTTTTCCGATTTTTCTCCGATGTGAGTGGGCTGGCGAGACCAATATTTGTCCATCCCTAATTGCTCTCTGCACTTCTTTAAGGAGCATAAGCATGTACATTTGTGAAACGTCAAGGTCAGAAGGCTCAGATTCAAATCCCACCTGTTCTAGAGGTGCGTTGTAGTATCTCTGAGCAAGCCAATTAAAAATATGTTGATTTTAAAAGGTACAGGACGGAATGTAAATGTTTGTGCAAATCATCTCTCACTCCTCATGGAGGCAGGCAGAACGGATGAAGGCAACACTTACTCCCTCGATAACAATGCTGAAAGGTGCTTTTTTGGAGCAGGAAATGAGAAAGACATTTTTTGCTTTTGCTAAATAAAAAAATAAAGTTTGTGCACATAGTTCACAGACACTAGGACAAGACAGTATTTTTAACATAATGTACCTCCTTTGATAAGAAGCAGCCTAACTACTATAGCCTGATCAGAGGTCAGCTTTCCTCCTCACCCGCACTCCAAATGAGCCATTTAAGATGAGAATTTAACATTAATTGTGCCCCACTATCTTGCTTGGTATGTTTATTTGAAATCTGACCTGCTTGGAGTTTTATGAATGAAATGTAGCAATGGCCATTTAGCAAATAAAACATCTGAATAAAATTAATTGCTTGAAATAAAGTCTTGTTGCATAGTGAGACTGCCCAGCAGATAAAATACTTTCCACACCCTATGACTACCACCCGCATGCCTAAAACTTGAATCACAAGCACGTTTGAAATTACTTGTACCATAAGAATGTAAAACTATGCTTGTCCCGACAAAACAAATATTGATGAAATTTTTTCTGACAAGAATGTGCCATTCGTTTCAAAGAGACATTGTCCTTAATTATCAGCTATACGTCACAATATTCAGATTGTTTTTAGGTAACATTATAACAAATATGGTACAAATGCAGATAGATGAAGTTGAGATAGTGATCTAATTAAATATAGGAACAAGTCTAAAGGGGCTGAAAAATCTTCTGATTTGTAAGTGTCGAGTTCAGCAATGTTAGAAATTCAGTGTGAACAGACATACTGGCAGCCTATGGGCATACTTGTCTGAAAACATCTGATTTCAGAAACTAAGCAAACTCAGGTTTGCCAAGTGCCTGCATGGGAGACACTCTGGGAATACCACGTGCAGTATTTATTAAAAGGGTAGACACTGTCAAAGATAAAGGCTTCTGAGAGCACTAAATAAATGATGCTGTGATTGATGGAATAATGTGTATGTGTCAGTTTTACCTAGTAAACAGTCTGTGTAGTGAAATGGTATACTGGAACAAGGGTTTTCAAACACTATTTAAATAATTTATAGACTGGGTTAACAAGCACATAGTATTCTTCAGAGCTCATGTAAACTGCATGTCTAACCAAGCCCTGATATTGACTTTTCTAACCAAATGAAGCTGTAAATTTTACACTTTGTTAAATGAGTATTAGAGCTTTAAAAGTGCAGTCCTCACTGACTGCATATTGGTCAATGAGTATTTCATGGATAAGTGAATACGTTGCATTTGTATAACACCTTTAACAAATGCATTTCACAGAAGTGATACCAAACAAAATTTGGCACCAAGCTAATTAAAGTGATACAATATTAAAAAAGATGAGCAGAAATACAGTCAGTGTTACATTTTAAGGAATAACCATTAAAAAATGGAGTGCGGCGGGTAGTTAGATTACAGCCTAGGCAGCTGAAGGCTTGGCCACCCTAGAGTGAAACAATGAAAGTTGAACAGGTTTACTTGGCAGTAAACCTGTTGGACTATAACCTGATGTTGTGTGATTTTTAACTTTGTCCCACTCCAATACTGGCACCTCCACATCATAACTTGCTGCTAAATGCTCAAAAACCTCAAAATCCCTTCCTCTAAAATACAGATCACCTGAACAAAGTATTTTAAAGTTGTGAAATAAATATATTTTGATAGGTTAGGAAAACTGCAAGGTTCATAATAATGCAAATATAATTAGCTGCAAATATGCCAAGACTTGACAACTCTATGACATTTTGTAACCTGTTGACAATTTTTTTCTAACACATTCCTGGCAAGAATATTGCTGTTTATGAACGAAAGACAAGAACTTGAATTTATATCATGCTTTTAATGACCTCAGGACATCCCACACCCATTTCTTTCTTTCAAAATTAATTTTCACACTGCAAGTTCTAACCAATCTGGTTGGCAGCAGGATGTAGTTAGATGAATTTGCAATATAATTAGCATATGATTTAGAATATCATCAACAGCACAGAGTTTGATCCCCATTCGACCTTAAGTAGATTTAGGGCCTGCCTCCTCACCCTCTCCTCTTATAAAATCAGAGCATCGGCCATGGTTTGATTACCATCAAAAAAATCTAGGATGAAATTGAGAAGAATTTATTTTGGTCACACTTGACCTTGAATAAGAATTGATCAGGACACAAAGAAGTACATTGATCGACTTCAAAGTGGTGCCTTGGGACCTTTTACGTGCACTTGAGCTGACAGTCTTGGCCCCAGTTTAACTTTACTCTCAAATAGCAGCACATCAGACAATGCAGATACCTTCACATACTCCTCTACACAAAGAGGCTAGATTTTCTGATTCAGTCTGCCGGAATAGCACTGTAAATCACAATCTGCTGTCTCAGCAGCTAATGCATTACCTGTAAGCCATAAATCATACATAAATACACCTGATGTTCTTCTAAAACATTCATTAAATTAATATTTGTACCACACAATTATTTACAATTCAAACTTTAAAATAAGATCCATACCGATCCCATTCACACATCTTCTCTAATCTACAGTTACTTCAGCCTAATAACACTTTGATTTTGAACTTCTCATTCTTTTGTTCAAGATGCTCTATGGCCATGCCTCTCTTTTACTTTATCACCTTATCTGGTCTTACAACCCTATGAGAATTCTTTGTTCTTCAAATTCTGGATATTTCACATACACTGTTTTTGCTGTTCCATAATTAGGGTTACGCCATTGTTACCTTGGCCCTAAGCTCTGAATTTCCCTCACTAGATCTCTGTTCTAACCTCTCTCCCTTCAAAGACACTCCTTTTACAATCTCTTTTGTTGAGTCTTTGTTCCCTTTCCTGATATTTATGTGATGGACATTTTTGTTTTGCTTATGCTCCTATGAACTGCGGTTAAGAATCTGTACCATATCAAAGACACTGTATGAATGAAATTTCAGATTTTCAGCATCTGCAGCATTTTGCTCTTGTCAAATAAGTGTGATCATTGTTGAGATCACATATGAATCAGATATTACTGCCATCAAATTTGATTATGCTAAGCAAAATAAACACCAATATACCAACAATTTATGATTTCATATAATCTCCCAGTCAAAAAATGCAACATATATATAATTTGAATATCTTTCATACAATATGTGTAATTGCTACAATGGACTTTACATGCGAGTGCCCTTTTTAAACTGTTTCCACTCTTAGTCTTGAATTTCAATCCTATTCAATTTTGAACGAGGTCAGCAATTTTCAAATCCCATCATGGTCAATTGTGAAACCAAGTTTTTAAACCCTGTTCAAGTATGGACAATCACCAGGAAATGACCAACTTATTCCTAAACATCCATCAAGAAAGAGGGCAGCACAATCTTACCTGTTCTTCTCTCTTTTAATGTGTCTATTCCCCTATGTTACATATTTGAATCTGGCTGGTGTTGCTATATCTAAACAGCAAATATCGAATGGGGAGTGAGGGGAACACTTTCTCACAATAAATCTACCAGGTCTTTTACATTG
>NC_057712.1:109641437-109698277 GCF_004010195.1 Chiloscyllium plagiosum | reverse complement strand
CCATACCGATCCCATTCACACATCTTCTCTAATATACAGTTACTTCAGCCTAATAACACTTTGATTTTGAACTTCTCATTCTTATGTTCAAGATGCTCTATGGCCATGCCTCTCTTTTTCTTTATCACCTTATCTGGTCTTACAACCCTATGAGAATTCTTTGTTCTTCAAATTCTGGACATTTCACATACACTGTTTTTGCTGTTCCATAATTAGGGTTACGCCATTGTTACCTTGGCCCTAAGCTCTGAATTTCCCTCACTAGATCTCTGTTCTAACCTCTCTCCCTTCAAAGACACTCCTTTTACAATCTCTTTTGTTGAGTCTTTGTTCCCTTTCCTGATATTTATGTGATGGACATTTTTGTTTTGCTTATGCTCCTATGAACTGCGGTTAAGAATCTGTACCATATCAAAGACACTGTATGAATGAAATTTCAGATTTTCAGCATCTGCAGCATTTTGCTCTTGTCAAATAAGTGTGATCATTGTTGAGATCACATATGAATCAGATATTACTGCCATCAAATTTGATTATGCTAAGCAAAATAAACACCAATATACCAACAATTTATGATTTCATATAATCTCCCAGTCAAAAAATGCAACATATATATAATTTGAATATCTTTCATACAATATGTGTAATTGCTACAATGGACTTTACATGCGAGTGCCCTTTTTAAACTGTTTCCACTCTTAGTCTTGAATTTCAATCCTATTCAATTTTGAACGAGGTCAGCAATTTTCAAATCCCATCATGGTCAATTGTGAAACCAAGTTTTTAAACCCTGTTCAAGTATGGACAATCACCAGGAAATGACCAACTTATTCCTAAACATCCATCAAGAAAGAGGGCAGCACAATCTTACCTGTTCTTCTCTCTTTTAATGTGTCTATTCCCCTATGTTACATATTTGAATCTGGCTGGTGTTGCTATATCTAAACAGCAAATATCGAATGGGGAGTGAGGGGAACACTTTCTCACAATAAATCTACCAGGTCTTTTACATTGGAATCACCTATCAATAGTAAATGCTTCTTCCTAAAACTTTGCTCATTCAACATTGGTTTGGAACAGAGGTCAGTAATTGCTGGAAATGCTCAGGCAGTCATGAAGCATCTGTGGAGGAAGGAGTTTGTGGGGAGGGATCTCTCTCTAATGTTGTCTTGAACATTGTTCACATCATGTCAACACAAGTGCTGGTTCGTGGTTGTTGAGTACACTGGTCTCATTAGTACAGAGAAGAATGAAAGACCAACACCTCACCTTTTATATCAATAACTAGATCAGTCCTTATTCCACTCCGTATGACTCCATCTGAACTGATGTTCCAGATATGAACGTCTTTGCTGTCCTGTATCGAGATTCCTAACCTTGAACTTGGACCGAGAAAGTTTCCAATCACATCCATGCAGCAATCGTCTGCCATCTGAGGTAGAGCAAGAAGCAAATAGAAAAATAGTGCAAATCAATTAGAGTTAGAAATTGGAAACAAAACTTGCAAAAGAAATTCAGCAGGACTGGCTGCTTCTGTGGACAGAAAGTAGAATTAATATTTCAGGCCCAGTGTTTTGGGTCCAATGATCCTTTCTCAGAACTTCTTCAGAAGGGTACTGAAGAAAGGTCACTGGATTAGAAATGTTAACTCTGATTTCTCTCCACAGAAGCTGCCAGATCTGCTGAGATTTTCCAGCAATTCCTGTTTGTGTTGCAGATTTCCAGCATCCGCAGTTCTTTCGGTTTATTGATTAAATTGGACCAACTGTGTATCATGATCACAACAGAAAGTCGGAGGTTGGGCATTTATTGGAAAGTTATTCACCCAATAACTCTTAAAAGTCTTTCCACCATCCAAAAGGCATTGATCAGGTGTCTGACAGAATATCTGCCTGGATATATGCAGCTCCCACAATACCATCCTGCTCACTTGATTAGTACCCTACCCATCAACTTGAACATTTTTTTCATTCACTGCCAGTGCACAGTAACGGCAGAATGAAGTATTGAAGCAACTCATCAAAATTCCTCCTTTACCACATTCCATCTCGAAGAACAAGGGCATGACACTCCAGGAAACAACACTTTCTGAATGTTGCCTTCCAAGTCATTCATCTTGCTGACTTGGAACTACGTTACCAGTCTTTCACTATCACAGGGTAAAAATATTGGAACTCCTATCCTTTGCGGGTACACAGACAGGCTGCTTTGGTTCAGAAGGTGACTCATTACCACTTCCTCAAAGATGAGTCAGGAAGGGCAACAAATATTGAGCCTATGCTCATGTCTCAAAGCACATCTTGCAACCTCATTTAATAATTGAAAACAGTTAAAGATACAATTCATACATGATATAGTTTTTTTTTCCTAGTGGAAATCTCTGTAAGACAATTATATTTTACTCCTTACAAAAGTAGCTGTCCAATAAGTAGAATTATTTTTGGGACTTGGGAGTGGGAGGAGATAAAACTCCCCCATAAAACACTTGACATAATACAAGCAAATTTTCAGATCTCCCCATCATGAATTCAACAATTGTGTAATAACATGCTCTAGACTGCTTATATTTACTGAAATCAAATTTAAAAATTGCAGCCTCAGCTTTGACACCTCATTAACAAGTTCCCAAAAAAAGCTAAATAAGCCTTTAATTGGAGGCAATTTAATTTTGAAATTTGGATTTAAAAATAGAGGGATATGAACTTTGGTTAGTTCTGTGATTTGTTTTCTTTTATAAGTAACCTCAAAGTTAGAGAGTCCTTCCAGTTAAACTTCCAAACCATGAGTGTTTCTTGAGAAATCTGCAATTTAGTAGAATTGAGGAAGTTTAGGCTCTCAGATTTTTGAGAAGTTCATGTCATTGAATTGCCTCCACAATCCATGGAAAAGGACAGGCGAGGAGCCTGTGAAGAAGAAATTTGAAGTGTTGAGATACAATATATAATTTCTCTGTACTTAAAATGTTTATAGTGGAGAGTGGCAGGAAACACGTTGTTTCTGTGTTTTAAGGTCTTTCTATTGGTCTTCTGTATTTCAAAGGCTTGTCTTTATTAAATCTTCTTTCATGTAATGAACTTCTGTTCTTTCACTAAAGAAAATTGGCAGCTTCATGTGAATATGTATCAGTGACTAACCACCATGTGAGTTAACTAAAGAAAAAGAAATCCAGCAAGTCATTTTTCATTCTGGGATCTAACTCTTCCAGAAGTACCATCAGCTAAAAAATATTGTCCACCACCCCTGACAGCACTTTTGAAATTGTAAGCTATCTTGGAGATGATAGAACCTTGCGATGTCTTCCCAGAACAGAATTTTAAATCACATCTGCAGCAGGTTCTGTCTCAGCTGGCATTTGGAAATTTGACGCAAGGTCTCCCATTGTCAAAAAAAAAAATCAGTTAAAAGATAATACAGAAGGAAGCTACATTGAAAAAGCTAGGCTAGTATCTTCTTTTATTAGATTCAATATTTTGAATACCTTGGTTTTGATAAATCCGTCCTGATAGAACCACATTTGGTCATCCATTCCTGTGCTGTCCAAAGCTTGCACGCGTACCATGTGGATTTCATTCAAGTCTCCAGTAAACGTCATGAATGTTCCAGTACCTCGGTTTCGTATCCTAAAATACACTCGTCTCTGTAAACAAGACCGAACTGGTAAATGTAACATAGTTTTCCAATATGTTTTTCTGTTGTTCTAGATTATTGCACGTTTAAGCCATGGCTTTTGTATACATGCAGTTACTTTATAAACTTGGACTTTATTTTTCCAGAGATGTGAAAGTAAGCAGCTATATTTGCATGAATTGCAATTACAAATTGTGCCAGAAATAACTGAAGAGGAAGTAGACGAGTGTTCTATCTTTCCACAGTTCACATAAATGCCTTCTTAAAAACAAAAGCTGAATTAAACATTATAATGTTTTAAAGCAATATTGTAGTAGGCACTAGAAACTAAACCACAATCCTGCACAGCTGGTTTAAATTCCAGTATTGTACATCTTGATGTAATTGTGAAATTCCCTTTCCTTGTTTGAAGAATTCCTAATTTTTCCTTTACTGCTGTTGGAAGATACTCAGTGAATATTGGTTACTTATTCGAAAGTGAGAAAGGAAAGGATTGGGCACATTTATAGAAACATATGAAATAAGGGCAACAATAGGCCATTTGGGCCAGTCAAACCTACTACCTCATTCAGTCAGATTATGACTAATCATCTGCCCCTTGCACCATTTTGGTCTTATACCATTTGCCTCAGATTCCACGGTATCATTTGTAAAGAGAAATCTATTGATTTTGTCTTGAAACATGCTCAATGTCAGAGCTTCCAAAGCCCTCTGGTGTAATCAATTTCTCAGTCTCACTACTCAGAATAAAGAAAATATTTCTCACCTCAGAGGCCTGCCCCTTCCTCTGAGATAATGACCCCTTGATCTAGATTCACCAATCAGGAGGACCATCAATGTGACCTCTAACCTGCATGATCGCATGCCCAGCTGCTCCAAATGATCCCCGCAAGTAAGGTTCAGAAGTCAATCTGCATGCAGGCCTCAGAGGGCTGTGTAGCCAGTAAGAAAATTAGAAGGAATGCTAAGAACTATCTGATTCACATCTACCAAAACAAATATACTGCAGCTGGTGCCAGAGAGGGACTAACAGAACTCAATACAAATCACATTTGAAAACGCAAAATAAGTAAACAAATATACTGCCAAAAAATTTCAAAAACAATCCAATTTGGAGAACAAACAGAAACCAAGTTGGAAATTTGTAATGAAAACCAAAATATACTGCTGGTTCAACAAACTCTGAAGAGTAAAGGAGAATATCTTGTCAAAAATGTTGACTATCTCAAGAACATATTTTGAGAGAATCTCTCATACGTTGAATGAATATTTTGAAAACCTATTTTCTCTTCTCCTGTCTTTTCAAAAATAATTGCAGATGAAGAAAATGTCATGTAAACATTGAAGGAAATATGGAATTTGCTTATTTTCATAGATATTACTTTTCATGAACTATCAATCAATTTAGTCTTTTACCAATAGGTGTCACTCACTTTTGATTTGAGGAACAACCTGCAAGATTATCTCAGAGATATTAATAACAGGTTCACACTTTAAATTTCACATACAGATCTCTCTACCTATGCATGTACAGACCTGAGGCAAAGGACGTAGAGAACCAATCCTGTGCCATCCAGTGTGTTGATGCCAGTTGGGTATCTGACAGGGCTGTAGCAAAATTTGACGTCCTTGATAGTTGCTGCGTTCATAAACCACCCATCTGTTTTGCACAATAAATCAAGAAATATTTTATACATTTCAGCAGTAATCCTTAAGGCACAGAGTAGTTCTACAATGATACAGTGAGCAGGTGGGACTCCAAGCCACTGCATTAAAAATCGCTTTAGCTGACACAATGTTGATAGTTGTGATGCCACCAGGAATGGATCTTTCAGGTCAGAAGTTTAATATTGTAGGAGATGGTCTTATTTTTATGGCTGTGGTCACAATTTGAGCTTTCCAATCATGTTTCATTTGTGGAGCAAGTGGCCATATCCTCCCTGATCTGTCCTTAAGCAATTCAGTGTTGTCGAGACTTTCTGCGCAATCTGGGACTTCGAACACTTGTTTTAGTTACCAGCTTATGGTCAGTGATGTAATCAAACAGGAGTGTGCTAAACATGGATAAGGTACATAGACAAGGTCTTTTCCCCAGATTGAGGGAGTCCAAAACCAGAGGACATCGCTTTAAGGTGAAAGGGGAAAGATTTAAAAAGGACCTAAAGGGCAACATTTTCACACAGAGGATGGTGCATGTATGAAATGAGTTGCCAGAAGAAATGGTAGAGGCTGGTACAATTACATCATTTAAAAAGCATCTGGATGGGTATATGAATAGGAACGGTTTAGAGCGATATGGGCCAAGTGCTGGAAAATAGGACAAGATTTATTTTGGATATCTGGTCTGCATGGACAAGTTGGACCAAATGGTCTGTTTTTATACTGTACATCTCTATGACTCTATATGTGCAGTTCAATATTTATTGAACAAATTAGTTAATTTTAAGGAATTTGAATCAATTCCTCCTTTTATAAAGTGAATCCTAATTAGAATATGGAAGCTAAAGAGTTAAATATAGTTTGGTAATAGCAAATGTGAAATAGATAGGATGACAGTCTCCCAACACAAGTACAGACCTTTTTAAGAGAATATCCTGTGTAGTAAATAATTTAGGACAAATATGTACTTACGTGCCACCATTAACTTTGACAGAAAAAATGTGATTATTGTATCCTTGCAATGCCAGATTCTGCATTTCTGAAACCAATTCAATTTTCTTTCCTTGAAATTTCTCCCGTGCAAAGAGAATTATCCCTGGAATGGAGAAGCACTATGGAAATAAAAACAAAAGTGTGAATTATTTTTGACTGACAGAATGTGGAGAGGCAATATGCACTAAAGTATACAATCCTATAAGGGGCACAGACCGACCTGGGGTGTCTGTACACAATTCTTTGCTGGTGGTAGGACAAGCTAAAAGTTGACAAGTTGAAAACATATAGGGGTTCAATGGTTTTATAAATAGAGCTATAGTGCATAAAATCAAGAAAAATATACTAATCATTCTGGTTAGGTCACCTCTGGAATGTTGTAGCCAACTTTGGGCTCAATATTATAAAGAAGGATGTTGAGCTCTTGGAGAGGATGCAAAGAGATTTACTGGAATAGTACCATGGACAAAAAAACAAGTTACACAAGAAGATTAGACAAACTGGGATAATTCTCTTTGAGCAGAGACTATAAGGGGAAATTTAACATAGGTGCTCAAAATCATGAAGGGTTTTGATAAGTAAGAAGAACACAGAGTCATAGTCATAGAGATGTGCAACATGGAAACAGACCCTTTGGTCCAACTCATCCATTCTGACCAGATGTACTAAATTATCCTAGTCCCATTTACCAGCACTTAGCCCATATCCCTCTTAACCCTTTCTATTCATGTATCCATCCAGATGCCTTTTAGAGTCACAGAGATATATAGCATCTTTCCAGTGACAAAAAGGTCAATAATTAGAAGAGACAGATTTAAGATAACTTGCAAAGAACAAGAGGTGATATGATGAGATACAAGAAATTGTGCAGCAAGATGTTATTATTTGACATACACTGTCTAAAAGGATATAAATATTCAAAGTGAGGACATTTACAGAATGTATGGGGCTGTCGGATTGATTGGATCTCCCTTTCAAAGTGATAGCAGAAGCACAATGAGTCAAATGGACCCTGCCTGTTCATTCACAATTCATTAAAGATGCTGCAACCTTGTTTTTGAGAACTTTAGAACAGAAAGTGGGAAAACTTGAGAACTGGCAGTTCTTAAGCAGAGACAGACAGGATTAGAAACCTTATCTCACTCTCTTAACTAGAGAAAGGATTGGTCCACTAAAGGATAGTGAAGGAAGGCTGTGTATCGAACCTGAGAGAATGGGTGAGATTCTGAATGATTACTTTGCATCAGTTTTCACTGAGGAGAGGAACATGATGAATGTTGAGATCAGTGATAGAAGTTTGATTAGTTTGGATCACGTTGACATAAATAGGGAAGATGTGTTGGTAGGTTAGAGGTTATTAAGGTGGACAAATCCCCAAGATCAGATGAGATCTATCCCAGGTTGCTGACGGAGGTGAGAGAGGAAATAGCAGGGGCCCTGACAGATGTCTTTGTGGCATCCTCAAATACAGGTGAGGTGCCGGAGGACTGGAAGGTTGCTCATGTTGTCAAGGGTATACAGACCAGTGAGCCTGACGTCAGTGGTGGGAAAGTTGCTGGAGAAGGTACTGAGGGATAGGATCTATTTATATTTAGAAAAGATTGGGGTTATTAGTGATAGGCAACATGGTTTTGTGCAGGGGAGATTGTGCCTTACCAACTTAATAGAGTTCTATGAGGACGTGACCAAGTTGATAGAAGGAAGGAAGGGCTGTTGATGTCATAAACATGGACTTTAGTAAGGCGTTTGAGAAGATGCCCCATGGTAGACTAATAGAGAAAGTGAAGTCACATGGTGTGCAGGGTATTCTAGCTAGTTGGATAAAGAACTGGTTGAGCAACAGAAGAGGGAGAGTAGTAGTTGAAGGGAGTTTCTCGAAATGGAGAAAGGTGACCAGTGGTGTTCCACAGGGGTTAGTGTTGGGGCCACTGTTGTTTGTAATATACATAAATGATCTGGAAAAGGGCACTGTTGGTATGATAAGCAAGTTTGTAGATGACACGAAGATTAGTGGAGTAGCAGAATGCATAAGAGATTGTGAAAGAATACAGGAGGATATAGATAGGTTGAAGAGTTGGGCGGAAAAGTGGCAGATTGATTTCAATCCAGACAAATCTGAGGTGATGCATTTAGGCAAGAGTAATTCTATAGCAAATTATACAAAGAATGGAAGAGCCGTGGGAACAGTTGATGGGCAGAGAGATCTGAGAGTGCAGGTCCATTGTATGTGAAGGTTGCTGCATAGGTGGATAGAGTGGTCAAGAATGCATATAGTATGTTTGCCTTCATTGGACGGGGTATTGAGTATAAGAGCTGGCAAGTCATGTTAAAATTGTACAGGACGTCGGTTCGGCCGCATTTGGAATACTGTGTACAGTTCTGGTTGTCACATTACCAAAAGGATGTGGATGCTTTGGAGAGGGTGCAGAGAAGGTTTACGAGGAGGTTGCCTGGTATGGAAGGTGAAAACAGGTAAAAAATAATGGCTGCAGATGCTGGAAACCATTTCTGGATTAGTGGTGCTGGAAGAGCACAGCAGTTCAGACAGCATCTGAGGAGCAGTAAAATCGACGTTTCGGGCAAAAGCCCTTCATCAGGTATGGAAGGTGCTAGCTATGAAGAGAGGTTGAGTAGATTAGGTTTATTTTCATTAGAAAAAAGGAGATTGAGGGGGTACCTGATTGAGGTTTACAAAATCATGAAGGGGTAGATAGAGACAAGCTTTTTTCCCCAGGGTGAAGATTTCCATAATGAGAGGTCACGCTTTCTAGGTGAGAGGTGGAAAGTTTAAGCGGGATACACGCGGCAAGTACTTCACACAGAGGGTGGTGGGCGTTTGGAACGCATTGCCAGCAGAGGTGGTAGAAGCAGGCACGGTAGATTCATTTAAGATGCGTCTGGACAGGTGCATGAGTAGGTGGGGAGCAGAGGGATACAGATGCTTAGGAATTGACCGACAAGTTTAGGCAATACATTTGGATCGGCTCAGGCTTGGAGGGCCAAACGGCCTGTTCCTGGGCTGTAAATTTTCTTTGTTCTTTAAATACAAACCTAGGAGATAAAGGTTGTGTGTAATAGCAATGTCATTTAAGAACAATTTGGTGTTAAAATGTTAATACTGTTATCCATTTTCATTCAGGGATAGGCCTGCTGCTCAAGCAATAGAGAGGTAGGGATCTCCAAAGAAAAATAGAATTCAATCAGTTCCAATTAATCTTTCCACACTTATTAAAGATTCAAGTTTTCATGCCTATACAGGTTGTCGACAGAAGAGCACAATTGCACAGTTAGCACACTTATTTTACAAAAGAGAGAAAAAGAATCTTGTTTGAGGGCTTGTGTGCTAGTAACATTTGAGTTGAAGCACAAAGAACAACATTAGGATTGGATGCTGTCACCTTATGCTGATGCAATCAATCAGTCTTGCATCTTTTATTTAAAAGGGAAAATCAGTTGCTGATTTGTTTTAGGGAATATCAATGACATCAGATGTCACTGCAGTAAAAGCATAAATATCTAACTGATACTTACAAAATCTACCCTCTTCACAGATTTTATACAGTCACCCTTTGTACATCCCATCATGATCAAATCAGGATAAGTTTCCTCCTCGAGTACATATTGGTTACCAGTGAAATTCTCAGCGTCATAAGCCACCCAGCTGCAAAGGGACAAATATAATGAATCACAGTTTCCAAGTGTAATCTTCCTGTTTCTCTTCCTATTCTCAACAGATGGTCTCCTCATTTCAAACAAAAAAAATGCAATTGCAGAAAAAATTATATCTCCATTTTTAAGAATTCTCACCTCCAACAACATTGTTAGTTTAGAATGAATCTAGTAATATCAGTCCATTCCATCAGCAATCAAGTTCAAACACTTATTTGGAAAGAACCTTAAGGTCTGAAGAATTCCGTGCTACACTAACTATAATCAAATTGATGTTCCTAAAGTGAAACCTTAGACTTACACATGTACCTTTTATAATAGGTCTAATCATGAGGTACTCTTTGCAAACTATTGAAGATGTTGCAAGAGGATCCAAAGTGAAAGCAAAACAAATACAATTTTCAACAAAATGTCTTGCATGCAAAGGGTGTTAACACAGAAGCATTTCACATCTGTATTATGGTCAGATGGTAGATTTGTATTCTTTTATAATGAATGGGGTTTTCTCACACACTGAGACAATGAGATATGCACTGTATATTGAACCTTTAACAAAGCTAATTTTCAATTAAAGTCCAAGGTAGTTCCTCTGAAGGAACGTTTTTAACACTTTTTAATAGTTCCTCTGGAGGAGCTGTTAAAAATCCAGTATTTAGATTGGATTATTTCTCAGAGATTCACTTTTTATACCGTGAAAACAATGATACTGATTAATTCAGGTAAAATAGTTAAAATTGTGCTTCCAACCAATTTATCATAAGTTTGTTAAGTTGATGTACTTTTGAAATTAATTTCTCTCACCTGCCAGATTGAACTTTGCAGGACTTGGGTGAGAAACCATCTGGAAATTGGGCTGTGTTCATGTCAAATGTCTGTGCATTTCCTTGAAATTCAGGGTCCGTAAAAAATTGCACCTGCAAGTCAACAGTTTTATTCATAATAAAAGACACAGAGAATGCCAAGTAAAAATAATCAAAACGCTAATATAGAATGCATCCTAATTTAATCCTTTTTCATGAAGCAACATACCCATTCCTTTATTTAATTCAACAAGTGTGTAAAAGTTGATTCTGATTGTATTTGAAATTGTCCAGTTTTTTTAAGATTGCAGTGACAGGAAAGCTATCAAAGTTCACAGTCATTACTCTGAAAACTGACAGGATTGTCCAGCTTTCACACATGGGCATTTCAATGCTGGAATCCAGAGACAGGTGTCATTGAATCATAGAAACCCTATAATTTGGAAGCAGGCCATTCAGCCCATCAAGTCTCTACTGATCTTCCAAAGAGTATCCATAGAACATAGAACGTTACAGCGCAGTACAGGCCCTTCGACCCTCAATGTTATGCTGACCTGAGAAATTAATCTGATGCCCATCTAGCCTATACCATTCCATTATTATCCATATGTATGTCCAATGCCCATTTAAATGCCCTTAACATTGGCGAGTATACTACTGTTGCAGGCAGGCCGTTCCACAACCCCTACCACTCTCTGAGTAAAGAAACTACTCCTGATATCTGTCCTAAATCTATCACCCCTCAATTTAAAGTTATATCACCTTGTGTTTGCCTTCAACATCTGAGGAAAATACTCTCACTGTCCACCCTATCTAACCCTCTGATTACCTTATACGTCTCGATTAAGTCACCTCTCAACCTTCTTCTCTCCAACAAAAACAGCCTCAGTTCCCTCAGTTTTTCCTTGTAAGACCTTCCTTCCATACCAGGCAACATCCTAGTAAATCTCCTCTAGCTCAATTCCCCTACCAATAATCGCCAACACACAATATGCCTTCTTAACAACCCTAACAACCTGGGTGACAACTTTCAGGGATTAATACACCGGGACACCGAGATCTCTCTGTTCATCTACGCTGTCAAGAATTTTACCATTAACCCAGTAGTCTGCATTCCTGTTACTTCTTCCAAAGTGAACTACCTCACACTTTTCCGCATTAAGTTCCATTTGCCACTTCTCAACCCAGATCTGCATCTTATCTCTGTCCCTCCGTAACCCACAACATCCTCTGGCACTATCCACAACTCTGCCTACCTTAGTGTCGTCTGCAAATTTACTAACTCATCTTTCTACGCCCACATCCAGATCATTTATAAAAATCACAAACAGCAGTAGCCCCAAAACAGATCCTTGCAGCACACCACTGGTAATCGAGCTCCAAGATGAACATTTCCCATTAACCACCACCCTCTGTCTTCTTACAGCTAGCCAATTTCTGATCCAAACTGCTAAATCACCTTCAATCCCGAAACTTCATATTTTGTGCAATAGCTCAAACGCCTTACTAAAGTCTGTATATACCACACCTACAGCTTTACCTTCATCCATCTGCTTTGTCACCTTCTCGAAGAACTCAATAAGGTTAGTTAGGTACGACCTACCCTTCACAAAACTGTGTTGACTATCCCTAATCAAATTATTCCTTTCCAGATGATCATAATCCTATCTCTTATAACCTTTTGCAACACCTTACTCACAATCAAAGGAAAACTCACTGGCTTATAATTACCAGGATTGTCCCGACTCCCCTCCTTAAACAAGGGAACACCATTTGCTCTCCACCAGTCTTCTGGCAATACTCCTGTCAACAATGATGACATAAAGATCAAAGCCTAAAGTTCTGCAATCTCCTCCCTGGCTTTCCAGAGAATCTCAGGATAAATCCCATCCAGCCCAGGGGTCTTATCTATTTTCAGATCTTCCACAATTGCTAAAACCTCCTCTTTGTCAACCGTAGTTCCATCTAATCTAGTAGCTTGTATCTCCGTATTCTCATTGACATTACTCTTTTCCAATGTGAATACTGACGAAAATGTATTCATTAATTCTTCGCCTACATCCCCAGATTCCACACACAATATCCCACTACTGTCTTTCATTAGCCCTAATCTTACTCTAGTCATTCCACCCAGACTGACTCACCCTACCCTATACCTATATTGCCCATGGCTAATTGACGTAGCCTGCACCTGGACATTATGGGCAACTTAGCACCTAACCTGCACATCTTTGGACTGTATGGGGCATACCAGAGCACCTAATGGAATCCCACACAGAAAGAGGGAGAATGTGCGAACTCCACACAGTCACACGTGGTTGGAATCGAACCTGGCTCACTGGTACTGTGATGCAGCAGTGCTAACCACTGAGCCATTGAGCTGTGCCAGGAATTACTTAATTGAAACATACATGATCCTGGGGGATCTTGATCGGATGAATGTGTCCTCTTATGGGAGAATCTAGAACCAAGTTTAAACATAAATTTAAAATGACGGATTGTCCGTTTAAGACAAAAATGAGGAACTTTTTACTCTCAGGCAGTTGAGAGTCTTTGGAATTCTCTTCCACGAGAGGTAATAATGCAAAATCTTTAAATATTTTCAAGGCAGAGGTAGATAGCATCTTGATTACTGAAGGGATGAAATAATATCGGTGATATATAGGAATGTAGAGTTAAAATTAGATCAGTCTTTGAAACACAGAAATATAGAAATAGGAACAGGAGTAGGCCATTCACTATGATCATGGCAAATCATCCATCTCAGTACACTGTCCAGCTTTCACCCTGTACACTTTGATCCCTTTAGCCCTAAGGATCTATGTCCACCTTGAAAACATGCAATGTTTTGGCATCAACCACCTCCTGTGCCAAACAATTCCACATGCTCACCACGCTCTGAGTGAAGAAATTCCCCCTCATCTCAGTGCTAAATGATCTACATGGTTTCGTTAGACTGGCAGCCCTGGTTCTGAACTCCTCAATCATTGGGAAGATCCTTCCCATCTTTACCTCTTTAGAGCTGCTGAATTTCATGGTTTTCTATGAGATCCCCCTCCTCATTCTTCTAAACTCCAGTGAATATCATTCTAACTGATCTATTGTCTCTTTCCATGTCAGTCCTGCCATCCCAGGGAACAGACTGCTTAATAACCAGATTAAATGTTGGAGCAGATACAAAGGTTTGAATGGGCTACTCTTGTTCCTTGATCTCTTCCACGGAGTTAAAAATCACACAACACCAAATTATAGCCCAACAGGTTCATTTGGAAGCACTAGCTTTCGGAGCGCTGCTCCTTCATCAGGTAGCTTTAGAAGAGGATCATAAGACACAGAATTTATAGCAAAAGATTACAGTAAAATGCAACTGAAATGACATATTGAACAAATTGAGATTGCTGTTAAGTCTTTCATCTTTTAGAAGGGATCACAGATTTCGATTCATTAATGTGTAAATCCCAGAACTTCTTTTAAGTCACATTCTGAAATAACTTAAAGTTTTATATAAAAAAAGGTGACATCCCAGTTTGTACAATGCATTAAAGGTGTGAGGGTAGAGTCTATCTGTATCCCAATCTTGAGCCTGACTATAACCTGGTGTTGTGTGATGTTTAACTTGTCCACCCCATTCCTGATGAAGGGTTTATGCCCAAAATGTCGATTCTCCTGCTCCTCAGATGCTGCCTGACCTGCTGTGCTTTTCGAGCACCACACTCTCAACCCCCACCACAGTCCAACACAGGTACCTCCACATAATGTCTTCCACCGAGCACACTGTCGAAGTCTTTGCTGATGTCAGTCATCTAGGAATCACTGACATGAGATGAACTTACACCTATAGATGTTATCATTTATCCCTTGCAAACGTGATGCCTTGTTGAAGAAGATGTAACTGTTTTCAAAAGTGTAGTGCATTCATAACTGCTGCCAAATGCTACACCTGAAAGGGTAACTTTATATACTTGGTAGATGTCAACTTTCTCCATTTCAGGTAGAAGTTCCACGAAATTTTAGAATTAAAAAGTGAAAAAAATTGCTCATGATATCTCAGCTTGTCCCTTATTTCTATGTGTGTGTGCCCCTAACCTTATTTTGCTTCCTGTAAATTCTGAACAGCATGAAAAAATGGAATGATGAGCCATAATACCAGAGTGGCCTCACCAATGGTGCAATGAGATGTCAGCACCAGTGCAAATGTCGTTGACAAGGGATCTGGGAGGCTGAAGGCAAGGGGGAGACTGAGGCAAAGGCTGGATCTGATAGGGTGGAGCTTCCCCTCCTTGATGGGTGCAGGGACAAAGTCCCGAATCAGGAGTAAGAGCAAGAGGAAGCCTATACACAGGGTGTGGCGTGCAGTGGAGGAGAGACTCAAGGGAACGCCAATATTGGGAGCCAGCCAGCCTGTGTTTTGTTTGATAGCAAGGAGGATGATGTGGAATGAACTACATTAGTTTTCAGAAACAAGTTTTAAATATCTGAGGAACTTTTCTAAACTGATACTTCTTGTAGTGCCCCCTTTGAGACTGCCTGATGCTTTTTGTCACTTACCAATGATGCTGGCTTTCTGTTTGCACTTGCGTGCCCTTGTAACACCTCCACGGTGTATCTATATGAATCACAGCTGATGATAAAACCTGTTTTCTACTTCCTGGTTTGGTGTCAGAGGGATTTTGTTTTTGATGTATTTAGTTGTTCAACCTGCTTGATGATATCACTATTGCTCAACATTCAGGGAATCCTTGCGGTGCCAAAATGAAACTGATGTTTGGAAAGTTCTGCTGCTCAAAAAGTGTGTGCATCCATGTCTTAACAATCCTAGTTGCTTTAAGCCGCAGGCGGTGATAATTCACGCTAATCATACATGGGGGAATCTCGTTTACAGTTTAACCAATGCTCAACAGATGTATTGATCTTACAAAAGTAAATAAAAACATTGAACTTTGCATCATACCTTGAACTTAGAAAGTTCATTGTCCTCCAAATCCTGTATAAAAAAGATTGAGATTTGTTGTTATTTATTAACAAATGGTTAAAAAAACAGGCTTTGTTATAATTAGTGACTATAAGGAGTCTCCTCATGCTATTGGCAATACAACTGCGAGGTGGGTACAATGATGATAGTCCATTCTACCCATCTTAATTAAACAATCCAGAAGTAGCGGAAGCAGCATTTCTAAATTATTTATGGCTCCAATATCTCATTCTCAGATTCACAACTGTTTTGATCACTCTGTGGGAAGAACAATTTACTGAGATCAGCCAGAAATGGGTCATAACCTAATTTCAGTTGCAGGCTCTTTGCTCATCTGTCACATTTTAGCTTCTGTCAGTCTGTCTTTTCTCTCATCCTCATTTCCAAAGGTTGGGCTATGGACTTAGAATCATAAATGTTTACAGTACAGAAGGAGGCCATTTGAGTTATTGTGCCTATAACGGCCCTCAAAAGAGCTACCAAGCTAGTCCCATTTTCCAACCCTATTTCCATAGTCCTCTACATTCATCACTTTCAAACATTTAACCAGCCCTCTTTTGAAACCTCCCATGGAATCCACTCCCCCCACTATTAGGCAGCGCAATCCAAATCGCACCAACTATGAGTAAAAACGTTTCTCCTTATCTCACTCTTAGCTCTCTTGTTGACAATTTTAAAATTGTGACCCCCCTAGTTCCTGACAGGCCAACTAATGGAAATAGAATGCCTTTCTATACCTTATCAAAATTGTTCAGAATTTTGAATATCACAATAAGGTCACCACTTAATCATGTCTGCTCCAAGGAAAATAAGCCCAATTTCTCTGATCTTTTCTTGTATCTAAAATCCTCCATTCCTGGTATAATTCTAGTAAATCTCCTTTGCATTCTTTCCAGGGCTTTGACACCCTTCCTTAAATAGGGTGTCCAGGAGTGAACATAATACTCCCAACGTGGTCTGACCAATAATTTGTAGAGGTGTAGCATCACTTTCTTGACATATACTCTATGTATCTATTTATAAACTCAAGGATCCTATAAGCCTTCTTAACAACTGTTTCAACTGCCTGGCCAAAGATAAAAGGAAGGTAATTTATCGCTAAAAAGTGCACATAATTGTAACATTTTGATAATATGATAGATTTCTATAATAGGACACTACCACTCAATATTATTATGTTATGTTATGTAGCTGGGAGATAGATACCACTTCAGTAGAAATTTACTTCAGCCTTTTGTAGAACTCCTAGACAGCTTGTTTCAAAGGTAAAACTCAAATCAAACAGGATCAATGTGGTCTGCAAACATTTTTGAGGACCCTATTTGTTTTTTCTACAGCTTTTCTTTCCCTTCCATTTTAACATTAAGATAACATTTTAAAAAATTAACATGCCACCTTATAGTAGGCTTTTATATTACTGGAAGTTTTTGAAAGATCACTCTTAAATTAATAAATCGCCACTTAAATTATTTTATCCAATTTAAATGTACAAAGCAGTAAATTTAGTCACGTACCAAGAAAACAGGTTGAACGGAGGAGATTTTGGAATTTATCGCTCCCCAATCTTCAAAGCTACTGTACAGTCCTTTTTCCAGAACATACTGTTCGCCTGTATAGTCAGTATTCTCATACGCAACCCAGCTACAAATCAAGGTGAGAAGACAATTGTTATACTTACTGAGCCAGCACATTTAGCCAATCCATAATGGAGTTGTTCAATCTTAGAACTCTTGAGATTTCAAAACTAGAGAAACCATACCATTGAAAGGAAAGTGAATTTCAACATGTCCTCACTTATATTTTCTGACCAGAATATTTAGTTGTATGTAATGTTATTAATAATGGCCTTTCAACCTATCAAGTACGTCTTGATATTTTTCAAGAGTCTTGAACCACTCTCAGTTTACACTCCACTGCTTTTAATCTTGTCCTTTTACTCCAATCATTTCTTCAATTTCCTCTTAAGAACTTATGCACTTGGATTCTACAATGAGTTTGCAGCAAAACATTCCACATTCCCAATACACTCTGTACAAAGAAAGCTTTCCTTTAAATCCACATTACTCCTTCAATTATTTTAAATTGTTTTTGTTATTTGTAAGAATCAGATCAGTTCATTCTCACTGACTAGTGGAGGTAATCACAGTATTTGCGTTAACACATCCCTTCATAATCTCAACCGTTTTCTCAATGATTTTGTTTGCTAATCTCTCCACATATAATGAATCCAAGCTTACAATGGCAGATAGAATTTGTGTTTATTTATACGGCATACATGGGAATTTGGAATTCAAATTACAAACAGATCATCAGGGTCTTAATAAATGGTGGAGCAGGCTGAAGGGACTGAATGACTTACTTCTGCTCCTATTTTGTACGTTTGTATGCATTGCAAGGCAAAATTAGGCAATCTCATTTAGCGAAGAAAATCTGTCATCTTTAACTGGCCTAACACTTATGATTCCAGGTCAACACCAATACAGTGAACTTCCTATCACTTTGTGAAATATCGCAACAAGCCACTCAATTCAAGAATGTTAACTAATGTTATCTTTTCAACTCAACTAGGAATTTGCAATACATTTTAGCCTTGATAGAGCCCCTGCATCCCAAGAGTTAATTCTTAAAAACATAAAGAAACAGTTGGCAACCATAATTCACCATTCTCTATTTCAAAGAGACCTGATCTGCCACTGGATCCAACCAATGGTCCTGTCAGGAACTGATTAAGTTTACAGCCAAATTTGAAGGCTATCTTATTTGATATTTTCTAATCAATCTGTTCAGAGACATTATTATACACTTGAACTCTGGACTCCTGGTCTAGAGGTAAAGGTAAAACTGCACAGTCCCAGAGGACAATAGGGCTGCTCTCTTATTAGAGAGCTATGACTGGTGGAAAGGAACACTACCACCGTGCCACAAGATCCCGAAAGGAAATGTAGGTAGAAATTTTCACATCAACCTGTTCAGTTATTAGACAAATAGTGCTTTTGACTGCAGATACCTGATATTCTCACTCTGTACAGCATTCTAGTAGAAATTACCCTAACACTAGATACTTGCCATGCAAGTCACTATTAATCTTCACATTGAATCTAAATTGTAGACCACATTTTTCATGATCTGAAATTACAGGATAGTTGCCTTATTGATTATGGAGAAAACATGGAGAAAATAAATTTAGGTAGATGTGGACTTCTATTTAAACACCATTCAGCTTTATCAACTAACTATAGTTAATGTTACAGCCACAGAGAAGATGCAGAGAGGGAGGGACCAGAATTAACATTTGAGAGGTCCATTCCAAAGTCTGATAACAGCAGGGATAAAGCTGTTCTTGAATTTATTCATATAGTACCCATCTCGAATAGTCATTTCCAAAAAAATTGGTCTACCCTGTCAAGGCATGTCTCAAACTCACAAGTATTTTCCTGCCAACATGACCCATAATATCTGTTTGATCCATTATGTTGACTTATGAGTAAAACATGTAATTATGCAGCAGAATTCTCAGGCCAACTCCTGAGGCCAATGAGAATGCAGCATTTCTTATTTTAAAAAGTAGTAACGATACTGGCAGAATCTACACATTTACGAAGTAGACGCCTAACATGATGTTTCACATCAGGAAAGTTTGCTCATTTTATTAGAATTAGAATCCCTACAGTGTGGAAACAGGCCCTTCAGCCCAACAAGTCCACATCGACCCTCCAAAGAGTATTCCAGACCCATTACCCTACATTTTTCTCTGACTAATGCACCTAACCTACACATCCCCGAACACTATGGGCAATTTAGCTTGGCCAATTCACCTAACCTACACATCTTTCGATACATGACAAGTTGGCTTATAAACTGTGTTCTACAGTACATGCACATGAGCTAAATGATTAGAAACAATGGAAAGTTTTCCTTTAAATAGTTGGTATGAAGCATAAATAGCTCACATGATATGAGATTATAGAACAGGACAGAATTTTTCACGATCACAAAAATTCTCTTTCAAGACCTCACCACTGCCATTTTGTTGCACTGGTTGCAGGTGGAAGCACATTGAGTAGGAATGATATTTTCATCCTCAATGACATGAAAAATATATATAACTTATGCATTTTGTCAAAGAAATATATTTTACATTCTTTCATTTTTGAATACCAGGTTGAAATTAAAATTTAAGTACACAATCTGATTATTTATCCATTTTTACCACAAATATGGACGAAGCATAGTTCTACTTTTCATGGATTGAATGCTAACATTAAATTTCTTTTGAGTTATTGTGCTGCCTTAAAAGATTGCAAAATGTGAAGCAAGCACCAATCCAAATAGATTTAACACCTTCTTGCTGTTTTGTCATCAACACCAGTGCTCCTTGGCTGCAAATCAAATTAATGAATAAACCAAGAAGCAGGCACATGTTATGATATCAAATACAACATAAGTCAGAGCATAATTTTCACTTGGGCACAGGCAGAAAGCTGACAATGAGAAGGAAATTTGCCAGGGTGTACAAACAGCACTTGATAAAAGGACTACCAATTTGCTGTCCGACAGGAAAAGTGAATTTTCCATTTCTCCTGAGAAGGGAAGGGCTAGCTATAGCACAGCACAGAAAACAAATTCCCTACTAATGTTCTTGAATTAACTATTAAGTTAATATTTTAAAGACTACAACATAATCATATAGTAGTAGAAAGAGACAAGTCAGTACCTTAAAGTGGAAAATGGGTATCAAGCCAATGCAGGAGATATAGATAGAGATGAAGGAGTGACCAAAAGCCTATTCAGAGAGGCTTAAAGAGGAACAAAGGACAAAGAAAATTTACAGCTCAGGAACAGCCCCTTGGCCCTCCAAGCCTGAGCCGATCCAGAGGGTTTAAATCCAGAGAGGATTGTGAAGAAACAGAGGGGCAAAAGCTAGTGGAATACAGATCACCAGACCTTAGCAGCTAAAAATACATCTGCCAACAATTAGGCAGAAGGAGGGGCATACACAGAATCACAGGAGAATTCCAACTGTATTGGGGGTTTTGAGGGCTGGATAAGTTTACAGAGATGGTAAGCTGCTGGGGAGAAGGAACTCAATGACGACAGTGGTAATAGGTGACTGGGACTTCGTATAGGACATATGTGATAAGAGTTCACAAGCCACTTCCTTCTATTCTCCGTCCTACATCCACCTGATGGCTTCAATGTCTCTTTAGTGGAATGCAAGCTTGCAGTTCTCATCACCAGACTCCTGTATGTTCACTCACCAATTTCAAATGGAACTCAAGTTTAATATTACTTGAAGAAGATACATTTTCTCAGAACTTTTTGACTTGCACTCATCGGGAAAATTTGCAAGAATAGTATATGTGAAAGATAATAACATTTTTATATTGTATGAACAAAGCATGCAGATTAGTTGTCTCTGATTGGTAGAGGTGAAAATGTGTTGCTGGAAAAGTGCAGCAGGTCAGGCAGCATCCAAGGAGCAGGAGAATCGATGTTTTGGGCATGAACCCTTCTTCAGGAATTCTGATTGGTAGAGGGACAACCATGGACAAAGCACCATTAAACAATGATTCACAGTTTACTGCCAAGCTTTGCTTAAATTTTAAAGCAACCAAGTTGACTGATCATTCAAAGTATTCCCCTGAGGATAACTGTAGAATATCTGAATCAGGCACAATACACCTGCTCTTTTTGTCCACAAAGTACAGGACCCAGCGTATTAATAAATGTACCTTCCTGTACATACAAGTGCACTACATTGCTAGCCTCACAGACAATCTTAAATTTGTTGCTAGTATAATTCTAAGCACACTCAGGAATATTTAGTACATGTTGTTCAAATGCAAATCACATCTAATTTTGGATACTATGCTAAGGCTACTAAGGCTGGGCAACTGCAATATCTTGCCTGGTACAAAATGCCAAAGGGTCATATTATTCTATATGATTGACCAATCTTTGTGATATACGGACTACATAGCTGGCAATACACTGGCATGAAGATTCATGCATCATGTTATATTTGTGAGAAAGGCAGTACATAGAACATAGAACATAGAAGAATACAGCGCAGTACAGGCCCTTCGGCCCTCGATGTTGTGCCGATCCAAGCCCACCTAACCTACACATCTTTGGGTTGATAGCAGCATCCTGTTAATAGTGAACATAACTTGGGATTCTGATGCAGAGTAGCAGTGTGAAATAGCTGGCTTCACCTATTAATCAAACATTTCCTCAATTCTAACTCATGTCCCCATAATTCTCTTAATGAGAAACATTTTGCAACCTATATTTTAAACATTTACTTCCAGATCTTCCATGGAACCTGTCATTTTTTGATTCTCTTTTTAATCCTCCTTTCCAACATCTCAACTCTAGATCTTCTCCAGTTCCATCCTCCCCCTGCCCCCAATACTTACCACAATATAAGAAAAGAAACATTTACAGTCCAGGAACAGGCCCTTTGGCCCTTCAAGCATGAGCCGATCCAAATCTAAACCTGTCACACAATTCCTAAGCATCTGTATCCCTCTGCTCCCCACCTACTCATGCATCTGTCCAGACTCATTTTAAATCAATCTACCATGCCTGCTTCTAGCACCTCTGCTGGCAACGCATTTCAGACACACACCACCCTCTGAGAGAAGTATTTGCCACGTGTATCCCCCTTAAACTTTCCACCTCTCACCTTGAAAGTGTGACCTCTGGTAATTGAATCCTTCACCATGGGAGAAAGCTTATCTCTATCCAAACTGTCTATACCCTTCATGATTTTGTAAACCTCAATCAGGTCCCCCCTCAATCTCCTTTTTTCTAATGAAAACAAACCTAACCTACTCAACCTCTCTTCATAGCTAACACCTTCCAGACCAGGCAACATCCTCGTAAACCTTCTCTGCACCCTCTCAAAGCATCCACATCCTTTTGGTAATGTGGCGACCAGAACTGTACATAGTATTTCAAATGTGGTCGAACCAATGTCTTGTACAATTTTAATTTGACTTGCCAGCTCTTACACTCAATACCCCGTCCAATGAAGGCAAACATACTATATGCATTCTTGACCACTCTATCCACCTATGCAGCAACCTTCAGGGTTCAATGGACCTGCACTCACTGATCTCTCTGCCCATCAACTTTTCCCAAGAATCTTCCGTTCATTGTATAATTCGCTCTAGAATTAGACTTGCCTAAATGCATCACCTCAGATTTGTCTGGACTGAAATCCATCTGCCACTTTTGTGCCCAACTCTCCAGCCTATCTGCATCCTCCTGTATTCTTTGACAGTCCCTTATGCTTTCTGCTACTCCACCAATCTTTGTGTCATCTGCAAACTTGCTTATCATACCACCGTGCCCTCTTCCAGATCATTTATGTATATCACAAGCAACAGTAGCCCCAACACTGACCCGTGGAACACCACTGGTCACCTTTCTCCATTTCGAGAAACTCCCTTCAACTACTACTCTCTGTCTCCTGTTGCTCAAGCAGTTCTTTATCCACCTAGTTAGAACACTCTACACACCATGTGACTTCACTTTCTCTATTAGTTTGCCATGGGGAACCTTATCAAACGCCTTAGTAAGGTCCATGTTTATGACATCAACAGACCTTCCTTGATCTATCAACTTGGTCACTTCCTCAAAGAACTCTATTAAGTTGGTAAAACACGAGCTCCCCCGCACAAAACCATGCTGCCTATCACTGATAAGCCCATTCTTTTCTAAATATAAATAGATCCTATCCCGCAGTACCTTCACCAGCAACTTTCCCACCACTGACATCAGGCTCACTGGTCTGTAGTTACCCGGAATATCCCTACTACCTTTCTTGTGCAGGGGGACAACATGAGCAACCTTCCAGTCCTCCGGCATCTCACCTGTATTTAAGGATGCCACAAAGATATCTGTCAGGGCCCCAGCTATTTCCTCTCTCGCCTCCCTCAGCAACCTGGGATAGATCCCATCCGGTCCTGAGGATTTGTCCACCTTAATAACCTCTAGCCTATCCAACACATCTTCCCTACTTACGTCAATGTAATCCAGAGTAATCAAACGTCTTTCTTTAATTTCAACATTCATCATATTCCTCTCCTCAGTGAATACTGATGCAAAGTAATCATTCAGAATCTCACCCATTCTCTCAGGTTTGACACACAGCCTTCCTTCATTATCCTTTAGTTGACCAATCCTTCCTCTAGTTACCTGCTTACTTCTTACATAAGAATAAAATGCTTTGGGATTCTCCTTAATTCTGCTAGCTAAAGCTATTTCATGACCCCTTTTAGCCCGCTTGATTCCTCGTTTAAGACTTGTCCTACTCTTCTGATATTCTTCCAGGGCTTATTCTGTTCTTAGCTGCCTAGACCTTATTTACACTTCCCTTTTCCTCTTGGCTAGTTGTACAATTTCTCCTGTCATCTGTGGTTCACGAATCCTGCCTTTCCTATCCTTTGCCTTCCACAGGACATGCCTATCCGGCACTATCTTTGAAAGCCTCCCACATATTTAATGTCGACTTCCCTTCAAATAGCTGTATCCAATCCACATTTCCTAGCTCCTGCCTAATTTTGATATAATTGGCCTTGGCCCAGTTTAGTACTCTTCCCTTAGGACCACTCTCATCTTTGTCTATGGAGTATTCTAAAACTTACAGAACTGTGGTCACTGTTCCCCTCTCACTTCAGTTGTTGGTAAAGTGTTGGAAAAGGTTATAAGAGATAGGATTTATAACCATCTAGAAAAGAATAATCTGATCAGGGACAGTCAGCACGGTTTTGTGAAGGGTAGGTCGTGCCTAACGAATCTTATTGACTTTTTTGACAATGTGACCAAATAGGTGGATGTGAGTAAACCGGTTGATGTAGTGTATATGGATTTCAGCAAGGCGTTCGATAAGGTTCCACATAGTAGGCTTTTATACAAAATGTGGAGGAATGGGATTGTGGGAGACATAGCAGTTTGGATCAGTAATTGGCTTGCTGAAAGAAAACAGAGGGTTGTAGTTGATGGAACATGTTCATCTTGGTGTCCAGTTACTAGCGGCGTACCGCAAGGGTCGGTGTTGGGTCCACTGCTGTTCGACATTTTTATAAATGACCTGGATGAGGGCTTAGAAGGGTGGGTTAGTAAATTTGCAGACGACACTAAGGTCGGTGGAGTTGTGGATAGTGACGAAGGATGTAGTAGGTTGCAGAGAGACATAGGATGCAGAGCTGGGCTGAGGGGTGGCAAATGGAGTTTAATGTGGACAAATGTGAGGTGATACACTTTGGACGGAGTAATCGGAATGCAAAGTACTGGGCTAATGACAAGATTCTTGGGAGTGCAGATGAGCAGAGAGATCTCGGTGTCCATGTACACAGATCCCTGAAAGTTAACAACCCTGTCAATCTGGGTGGCAAGAAGGCATACAGTGTTTTGGCCTTTATTAATAGAGGGATTGAGTTCCGGAACCAGGAGGTTATGCTGCAGCTGTACAAAGCTCTGGTATGGCCACACTTGGAGTGTTGTGTACAGTTCTGGTCACCGCATTATAAGAAGGATGTGGAAGCTTTGGAAAGAGTGCAGAGGAGATTTACTAGGATGTTGCCTGGTATGTACGGAATGTCTGACAAGGAAAGGCTGAGGGCCTTGAGGCTGTTCTCATTAGAGAGAAGAAGGTTGAGAGGTGACTTAATAGAGACATACAAGATAATCAGAGGGTTAGATAGGGTGGACAGGGAGAGCCTTTTTTCACGTATGGGGACGGCAAACATGAGGGGACACAACTTTAAAGTGAGGGGAGATAGGTATAAGACAGATGTTAGAGGTAGTTTCTTTACTCAGAATATAAGGGTATGGAATGCTTTGCCTGCAACGGTAGTAGATTCGCCAAGTTTAAGTGCATTTAAGTCGTCATTGGACATGCATATGGAAGTACATGGAATAGTGTAGGTGGGATGGGCTTCAGATTAGTATGACAGGGCAGCGCAACATCGAGGGCTGAAGGGCCTGTACTGCACTGTAATGTTCTATGTTCTAAATCCCCCACCGCATCTTCTGTCCTGGCTCATTCCCCAATACCAGGTCCAATATGGCCCCTTCTCTCGTCGGACTATTGACATACTGTTCTAGGAAACTCTACTGGACACATTCTTACAAATTCTACCCCATCTTGACCTCTGACACTAAGTGTATACCAGTCAATGTTGGGAAAATTAAAATCTCCCATCACCGCTACCCTATTCCATCTACATCTTTCCATAATCTGTTTACCTATTTGTTCTTCTACCTCATGCTCACTGTTGGGAGGCCTGTAACAGAGCCCCAACAATGTAACTGCATCCTTCTTATTTCTCAGCTCCACCCAAAATGCCTCATCACCCAATACCTCCATAGTGTCCTCCTTTAGCACAGCAGTGTTCTCTTGACTCCTGGATAAGTAGCCTCCTGCTGACAATGTAAAACACCACCAAAAATCTGTCAATCATATAAATTATACTTGAAGAAATGTTTAAGCTTACCACTGAATTCAGAATTCAGATTACTTTACTACTGCTTAAGTCTCAGCTTGCATGATCCAACCCTTTCAAATGTGCTACTCTTACTAATGCCTCTAAGCAATAATTAATTGCAGGTTTGAATCATGTAGCATTTCAATAAATAATGAAATACTTACAAATAAGTTACTTTGTTTTATTGTGGTAGACATCTTAATTAGTCAGTTCTCTATATCATGTTCAATCACTAAGACAAAATTAAGCAACCTTTCCAAAAACGTACTGATGATAATCCATTATTCTGTGACAAGATCACACCTCAGGTGGTAAGGCATGTTCTAAGATGGATTTGTGAATGAAACTTCTTGAAATGAAACCCGAACTCTAATTCCAGATACTTACCAATAACAAACCAAGCACGAGTAGGTGCTTTTGGGCTGTAAAATGTATGAAAGCATTGCTGGCAGAAAAATGCTGTTATCTGCCCAAAACCACAAATAAGCTAAATTTACATGAATATTCCTTGCTTATTAATCTTCTCTGTGATACTTATAAAGAAAACAAAATGGTCATAATTACTCTCAATAATATCATCATTTGTGGCACACCTATCTTAGGCAATTAGCACTCTCTCTCCAAATCACCAGGTAAAAATTTCGAATTGCCTGCTCCTGCCTGTTTAGTTTACATCATTTAAAAGTTACAGATTGTTTGCAACTGGGTTGAAAGCCATTCCTTAAAGATCTTTCCTGATTCCATTTAGAAGTGTTGTGGTATGAGAACATTCATAAAGAAGGCCCACCCATCTACCTCGAATACCCACCTACCTGCTTATACTTGCTAAGGTGAATTTAATTGAAAAATGCAGCTGCTAATATAAACATGACCCAAGAAGAGGAAGAGTGGGAGGAGGAGATCCAAAGCAGCATTTTAAATAGCTACAGATAGAGAGCAAAGAGAGCTTGAATCAAAGTTCAGAGCAAGTATTCCTCCTATACCAGCATGAGCTTCTCACACCAGCATCTTTATTACCCTTCTGATCTTCAACTGACAGTTTCATCAAAGGTTTCTGCATAGAAACAGACTTCCTTGCTCAAGGCTGCTCCGGTGTGATACTGCTCATAAATCTAATCCCATTTTTCTACCCACTCCCATACCTTTCAGTTTTCCTCTTCAAATAATTTAAATGTGACTTCAACTTTATTGCATTGAATGCCTTATGCTTTCTGCCTCTCAGCTCTGCTATTTATATCTTCTGGCAAACTTGTCATAATTTCCGTATGCCTCATTCTAAAGGTGGAAACATGTCAGGGCCCATTTTTGCACATTTTATACTCCTTGAGGGACTCTGAGCTTGTTTTTCTGATAGTAACATGGCACTGTAAGAGTAATGGTACTCTAACATAAAAGCCCCAGGTTAGCTAAGGATTATGCTTTTGCACCTTTGAGATACTCAGGTTTGTCATATGTCCAAAGGTAACTGACGAGGGGATGTTAGATGATAGAAGGTCCAGCATGGTATGTTAAAAAAATGAAGATGCCTTATTCTGCTGGAGGGATTACTGGCTGGCCAAAACCTTATCACTCAGATTTCCTCTATGAATAAATTATTGAGCATACTTTGGCACAGAGATGAGGTCTTAATATCAGGAATGAGAAACTATATTTTCAGGAGATAATGAATATCTTACTTTATATCCTTGGCAGCAGAAATGTCTCAAAACGATTTAATGGTGTTTTTATTTAATTCCAAGAAGTTTTGTGAGATTGAATTTGGAAGGATGATTTCTAAAGTTTGAGGAGATAGTACCAAAGGGTTAATCAATTTTAATATGTAACTATGTCATTAGGGAAGATGTTAGACCAAATATCTTGATATGTAGGAATTGCAGCAAATCCACTTAAACCAAGTGTTCTCCTGCACACAACTTGATAATAGTAATTCGTCATTCATCATGCTCATCAAATTGTAGCTTTGGTAAACACCACGGTTCTTAAAGTAACGTGGTGTACAAACAGAGTGATGACAAAGTTACCAGTTGGTTGCAATTTTGGTTCCAGGAGGTGGTACAACCATGTATGGATTTGTTGGCAATAAAATGGGGTTATATGTGGTGCAAAAGAGCAGTATCAGATAGACCATCTGTCATTTGGCACTATTGACTGCAAGAGGTATTTCTTTTTATTAGTTCTGGGGTTTTGGGCAAAGCTGACAGGGTCAACATTTGTTGCCCATCCCTGGTTACTCATAAGAAGAGTTTTACCTTCTTGAACGACAGGAATTAATCTGGTGCAGGCACAGCCATTGGTCAGTTAGGAAAGGAGTTCTAGGATTTTAACACAGCAACAGTGAAGAATGACAATGTAGTTCCAAATCAACATGGTGATCAATTTGATTGGATATTTGTAAATGATAGGAAATAGTGAGGACTGCAGATGGTGGAGAAGTCAAAGTAGATAAAATCTAGCACTGGAAAAAAGCACAGCAGGTCAGGGAGCATCTGAGGAGCAAGAGAGTCGATGTTTCAGGCATAATCCTTCATCAGGACTGGGGAGGAGCAAAGGGGCTGACAAATAAATGTGGGGGGTGGTGGGGCTAAGGGAAAATCACTAATTCGGTGATTTTTACACTAATTCGGTGATTTTTACACTAATTC
The DNA here is from genome assembly GCF_004010195.1 of Chiloscyllium plagiosum. NCBI lineage: Eukaryota > Metazoa > Chordata > Chondrichthyes > Orectolobiformes > Hemiscylliidae > Chiloscyllium > Chiloscyllium plagiosum. Next base: position 109,669,419 of record NC_057712.1, on the reverse strand, counting down.
GGTGATTTTTACACTCGTGATGGAATTGGTTTCACAGGTCGGTGCAGCATCGAGGGTTAAAGGGCTTGTACTGCGCTGTATTCTTCTATGTTCTATGTTCTATGTTCTATGAAAAGTAAGTGGAATGGCGATAGGTGGGCAAAATATCTGTCCACCTGTTCTTTTATGTGATAGAGGCTGTATGTTGGAAGATGCTATTGAAGGAGTATTGCAAGTTGATTCAGTGCATCTTGTAGATAGCAGACATTGCTGCCACTGGTGCATTGCTAGTGAAAGGAATGAATATTAAAGATGGTGGATAATCTTCAGTCAAGTAGGCTGCTTTGTCCTGGATAGTATTGAGCTTCTCAAGTGTTTTTGGAGCTGCTTTCAATCACGAAATGGACAGTATTCAATAGAAAGTGAGGACTGCAGATGCTGGAGATCAGAGCTGAAAAATGTGTTGCTGGAAAGGCGCAGTAGGTCAGGTAACATCCAAGGAGCAGGAGAATCGACGTTTCGGGTATAAGCCCTTCTTCAGGAATTTCCTGCCCGAAACATCGATTCTCCTGCTCCTTGGATGCTGCCTGACCTACTGCGCTTTTCCAGCAACACATTTGTCAGCAGTATTCAATCATAATCCCAACTTGTGCCTTGTAAACCATTGAGAGATTTTAAGACATCATGAGGTGAATTCCGTGCTGCAAACTTTCCAGCTCCTGACATGTTCCTATATGCACAGTCTTTATAAAGCTGCTCCAATTATCTTTCCATCAATGCTAACTCTCAATGTTGGTGATTTAGTGATAATGATACCTTTCAAGGTCAAGGGTAGATGACTAGATTCAATAGAGACTGCTGGCTGGCTGCAGGTCTGACTCTGGAACAAATCATTAGCCACATTCACCAACTTTAGTCAGAAATAGCTTATTGGTACACAATGCCCATGAGTATATTTGCTTAATATCTATTGCCATTCATTAACTGAAGAATTTAAAAAACTCATACATTTTGCTATCATTTTATCATTTTACCAAGAAATACAGATTGTAGTCATTGTTATATGTAATGTAGTTAGCACTGTCCTGTGAGTGCAGACCGGCTGGGAATAGAATATTAAATGTTAGCCATGAATTCTAACTTTCTTAAAACCTTACTTGTGTAGTTACTGAATTAAAATAGCAAAAATATTTAAGGAATTCAATTCCTTTCTAGTAAACTACTATATTTGATCGTTCAACAATTATTTTAAAATAATTAGATTGAACTTACATTCCACTCAGCACATTTATAGATTCTGTCCTCAACCCATAATCAGTATCATGCAAATCTGGGATGGGTCCCACTACTTCAATATTTCCAACTTTCTCAGAGAAATTTGCTTCACGATACATTATCATGACAGGAGAGGACATGTTCTGTGAATATAAAAAGTACACAAATTGTTTTATAAACACATAGCACCCTTCAGAAAGAAAGTTGAAAATCACACAACACCAGGTTATAGTCCAACAGGTTTATTTGGAAGCACTAGCTTTCGGAGCGTTGCTCCTTCATCAGGTGGTTGTGATGACCTGATGAACCACCTGATGAAGGAGCAGTGCTCCGAAAACGACTATAACCTGATGTTGTGTGATTTTTAACTTTGTACACTCCAGTCCAACACTGGCACCTTCAATTCAGAAAGAAAAACATTGTAAATTCCAGAAAATACATAGAAGCTAAAAAAATAAATTCTTCCAGTTTTTGCAAAGAGTTCTAAAAAATGTAATTTCTGCTTTGCCACTATAGTTTATTTGAAAAGTAGTATACAATACTACAAAGATATAATTACTCTGTGTGTGTATGTGGAGCTTCCCATCATGAATTTTAAAGTTAAAAAGTAGTTGGTATATTCCAACCCAATGTTAATTAATGAACTTTCACAAAATGGATTATTCCTCTGCCAACATTAGAAATATAACTGAGTTATCAGTTCTCCAACAGACTTATGTCACTTGAAGATAGACTTCTCAGTCCAGCCCATTAATGTATTGCGCAGTACAGCACTAGGACAGGTTAACTCAGTTTCAGATTTGATTATTTGCATTGCAGAGATTGTTATCTTCAGCCATGATGGTGTGTGACAGGGAAATGGAATTGATCTTAGCTTATTGAGGCTGGAAGAAAGGGAGAGGAAAAAATAGTACAGATAATTGATAAAGATATAGAATACTTGGTATTTCAAAATGACATTAAATAAAGTGCTGCACAAAAGGTTATTATGCAAGATAAAGGGTCATGGTGTTGATGGTGACATAATAGCACGGACAAAGTATCGGTTAATGGACATTCAGCAGTAAAAGGGGACATATGGGACATTTTCAAATTAAGAGGCAGACCTCAGACACATACAATCTACCTTAAAGACTTAGATACATTTACCTCTGATTCTTTGTCCAAGTATGCTGTCAAAGCGTAGTTAAGCGGAAAGGCAAACTATGAAGAGGACACAAAGACGGGCAAACTGAACAAGTTAAGTGAGTGAGATGACAGACAGAGTATAATGTTGGAATGCACAAGTTTATTAATCTTTACCATAAGAATAGAAAAACAAATATTGTTTAGAAATAATGTAACCTTTCTGTGTCGATGTACACAGACTTGGGGTGTACTAACATGGGGAACATGGAAATGTTCAAATTAAGGTACGGCCACCAATTAGGAAACAAAATGGCATGTTCACCTTTCTTCCAAGAGATTAAAGACAGGAATGAAGCAGTTTTGTGACAATTGTGCATGAGATCATACCCTTTGCTATCACTCACCTGTTCATAGATCCCTATAGTGGGTATTCTACCTGTAGTAACCATCACACACCCCCAGTAGCTTTACTGAGTACAGAGTACTGAGTACATTATCCAATTGGTCAGAAGTCCTCAGTTGGTGAGATATCCATCTTCCAGAGTATTTGGCACGAGAGGAAAATATGCTCTCATTTTATGAAATATCTGAGTCCTACAGATGTGGCAAACCTTCTCAAAAACAGATGACATGAGGGACTTGTCAGTTCTCCAGCCAGCGCCACAGATTCCAGTAACCTTTGCAAGACTTGGCCCCTGGTATACAGTGCGCAATTTTAGTCTCCATTTTAAAGCAAGTTTATACTTACATTGGAGCCAGTTCAGAAATGGACCATGGAATGAGAAGGTTGTCCTCTGATGAGGGGATGAATAAGTCGTATCTATATGCTCAGGATTTTCAAATATGAAAAGTGATCTTATTGAAACACTCAAGATTACAAAAGGGAGGCGCACTTCACAGGATAGTCACTGACATCTTGTTTCCCCTGGGTGGGAAATCTAGAACAAGGAACAAATCTTGGCTGAACATGTTGGACTGAGATGGGAAAATGTTTCTTCACATAAAAGGGTGACTCTTTGGAGTTCCCTACTCCAGTGGATTGTGGATTCACCATCATGGAATATATTTAAGGGTGAGATAGAGGAAGCTTTGGTCTTTCAGGTAATCAAGGGAAATGGGAAGAGTGAGAATAAGAAGTTGAAGTCACAATCATATTGAATGGTTGGGTGGCTTGACAAGCTGTAAGACACCTTTCTTTTATCTTCTTGCAATCTAATGCTTCATTCCAGCTCACTGCTAAAGGAGATCTGCTGGAAACCGCACTTGTGACTATTGGATTAGACTTGAGACTCATTACCAAAAGCCACACAATTCTCTAGCAGTCCTCACTCTCGAGGCATACATAAAGAATAAGAAAGGTGACAGAATCCTATTGGTACATATGGAATCACGTGTTTACACAAGTCATCAACAGAAAGACTTCCAGAATGAGGAAAGGGCTGTGGGTAAGAATGCAAACACAACTTAATTACAAAAATAAAATCTGCCAAACTGTAATTATAAAGTTGCACTAAGCAAAAGAAAACTTACGATCTGGATAAAGCGCAAAGATTGAAGGTGTTCATTGTAGCCTCCCCATTCATTCCATGATTGGTACTCGCCTTCTTCTAAAACATATTGATGGCCTTGAAATCCAGGCTTCTCATAACCAACCCAACTAGGAGAAATTGAAAAACATCTCATGGACTGAACCATTATTAGTCAACTGTGTTCAGTTAACACTGAAAACTTTATATGAAGTGAAATGGCTCTGCTTTCTGAAATACCGCGTGAACAAAGGCTATAAGCTAATTGCAAATAAAAAAGGTACACATGCTAAGTAGACCTAAACAATGTAAGCTTCAAGACAGGAGAACTGACTAGTAAAGGGATTATCAAATCTGTGCATATAATGTTCACTTGAGGTGTCCTCAGATCTGTTCAATTTTCAATTTAGATATATTACATTTCAATCTCCCAATGCTGGATGGAACTGCTAGTCCTCCAAGTGCATCTTCTAGATCATGTCTAAACAGTATTGAACATGTATTTACATTCATTAAAGTTTACGTTTATTTAAATATAAGTTTTAAATTTAAATTTATTTCCAGACATAATTTACCAGCTTATTTAAATTTAACTCTTGGTTCATTTTATATGCATTTCATTTTAGTTAAATATAACGTTTCATTTCTACCCACTTTGCCTTTCTGCTCTCTATTTTCTAAAGCACCTGGATGTTTCACAGTCTCTGACTTTATTCAGTGTGCTCAAGCTCATTTGCAGCTTGCCTCCCTGCATTAAAATACTCTTGCTTTTCATTGAATACAAAATGCAACAATTTGCAGTGGACTGCATTTGACAATGATCAACAGGGCCTGTGGTCCTTCCACTTCTTCTGAGGGGGTGATTATAGCTGCCATGTCATGACACCATGTGGAATACATAAAAGCTCTTCCACGTGCAATTGCAGGCAGACATTTCTCGCAATACTGACTGCAGCATGAGAAGCAAATCATTTAACCTTTGCAGCATCAGCAATAGCTCATTCATCAGAAACTGAGGGATATTTTATGGAGTCAATGGATGTTTCGGCTGCTGGGTGACTTGTGGTGCCTGTTTTGAGGGAAGCCCTTCTGAGTTACAAGCCAATCAGGCAATCCATGGGCCACTATGGCCTTCAAAAGATGTGAATGCTGGAGGACGGGAAGATGTCCAAGAGGTATTGGTTAAAAAGAGGGCAACAATGCTTTTTCTCACCATCACTGAGGAGAAGGTAGCTGCTTGGGAATCACACTCAATGGAGGCCCAGGATCATTGATTGCCCAGCCCAGAGGTAATGAATAGAGAGAAGGTCTGTGCAGGGTGGTGGTCGTGAGAGGGGGAGGGGTGGCGAATGGTCAGCAGCAAGGGCAGGAGATGCCTCTCCACAGGTTCCCATCCCCATCCACCGTCAAGCACTGAGTACCTTACCAATCCTCTGGGATACCAACCACAAGCGATCCCCACATGTTTAATCATCATGCTCCCCTGGTATGGTGACAGGCCCTCCATCTATTGGTTTGATATCGAATCGTTGAGTGTTAGTGGCCTCAACTGACAGCTGAAGAAAGGAAAGGCTGGCCATGGGCATCCCCATTGTCATCTTAATCGGAATGGGGATGGCTTTATGCCTCCAAACTTGTCACAGGAGAGAGTATAAAATACTGCCTGGCATGTGTCTAATCGTCTCAATGCCTTAATTTGTCTTTTTAACTGCTATATGATGCCTTTGCCAGCAAGGTCAATCTTTGCTGAAGGGTCTGCATCAATTTTAATTGTATAAAGCATTTTTTTGAGAAGGATAATAACAATGGATGTAGATTAATCTTACATTACAGTTAATAAACCAATGGAAATTTATTCTTCTCAAATCAATCAGGATACAACCTTACAACTCATGTCAATCTATCTAATCTGCTCAGTAGATTTCATGGTGTGTTAAATATTCTTCAAGAAGGCTGATCATTCTATGGCATTATGAATAGGTTGAGACAAATAAAGATGAGACTATAGGGAAATTTAGCTTCTTTATTCATGAATGAAGCAAAGCGCCAGGTGCAATACTTGTACCAAATTATGGAGAATGAACAGCTGTGGCATCTCTATAATTACGGTTTTAACTATTTATACTGGATAGAAAGTAAATGTACTCGTTCAAAGCGTATCAATTTGCACACCACATCAAAAAGATTAAAATTAATGTTTGCAAATGGGTAAATACAACTTACAATCCTCCTAAAACTTTCATCGAGCCAACGTTTGTGAATGGATAAGTGTGGCACAAAGCTGATTCTTCAACTCCTTCAACAAAGCTGAATACATCTGTTTTGAGTTCCAGCTGTTTGCCTTCAAAGAAAGGCTTTTCATACACAATAACCTGCAATGTTAAGTTAACAATAGCAAGTCATTGAATGGGGATTGAAGAAAAACATTCATCCTTACATCTCAATAGACATTTCCTGAGCAGTGAAATTTGAAATCAGCAAAAACCAATAACGTCACACAGCAATTCTGACAACACTAACAACAGCCAAAAACTAAACAGGAGCAACTCCATTAGGTTTAAAGTGGATAATTACATTTTATCTAGCTTTCAACTTAGACATTGCTCAAAACACAAAGTGCAGTGAATAAGTTCACTCCTGAAAACCTCTAAATGTATGAGAAATTTCAGTCGTGGCAGGGTGAGGGGAACCAATCAGGAAAAGGTCACCCCGGTAATGAGAATAGTCGGATTCAGTGAGAGGTTGCTCCTCCAAAAGTTGGTTCCCTCCCATGCTTGATGGTACAGCAGCAAATGTGAGGGAAAAGCAATCTGGAACTGGAGGAGCAGCAAACTGTAGGGAAAGTAAGTGCTGGTAGTGAGGGTGTCGCCAGGAGAAACTGGCCTCTACTTCTGGCTTAAAGCCAGGGATTTTTAGGGTTGTGCCAGGGGACAGGGCTTTTACCACATGGGCGGTGCCTTCTGCCAGGCGAGCAAGGGGGCTTGTGCCAGTCATGGGCCAAGCTGGCTGCATAATAAAAGAGGTGTGGAAGAGGCTGCCAGAGAAATAGGGTGGAGGAGGCTGCAAGAGAGTAGGTGGAAGCTAAGAGGCATAAGACAAAGGAAGCTGCAAGAGGGAAGGAATGGATGGAAGAGAGAGATAGGGTGGAATAAACTGCAAGAAGTGGAGGAGGAGGATCTAAGAGGATCTGAAGAAGCAGAGGTTTGTGGGAAGAGGAGGAAGCTTCAAGAAGTATGATACTGTAACCTTCAGAACTTCAATAACTTCATGCATTGAAAGAATCAACAATAATTATTTCTGAAATAAACTGTTGTGGGTAAAAACAAGGACTGCAGATGCTGGAAACCAGATTCTAGATTAGAGTGGTGCTGGAAAAACACAGCAGTTCAGGCAGCATCCGAGGAGCAGGAAAATCGATGTTTCGGGCAAAAGCCCTTCATCAGGAATACAAGCAGAGTGCCTTCAGGGTGGAGAGATAAAAGGGACAATGACAAACTGCTATACAGGAATTAAAAGCAATTCACATGCCTGGAGAAAAGTCAAAACTAAGTAACAAATATTGTTTTAATATCTGCTTGATATACCTTATGCCACAAGGAGAAATTATTGCCCTGCAGAAGAATTTAAGGAGTTAATTGCAGGGAAATTGTGTCTTCAAGCAGACAGTCAATGCCAAATGCACTAAGGAACAGGGAAGCTACTTCTGATAAGGCGGCAAGTTGCAGTTAATAACTCCAGAGCAGTAATCAATATCATGGCTGAAAGAATGTAAAGGATCATCAATAATATCACACCATAAACTTGAAGGACAGATAATTATGTAAAAATGCAACTTAGAACCCTTCAAGCAGAACTCCAGAGAACAACACTACATAAGGATCAAACCCTGGACACATCCACAGACAGATTCTGTTACTTGGAATCGTAGTGAAATTCCACCTTTAATCAGATAATAGCCAAGTTGAGTTGGGAGGCTTAATTTGCTTACTTGTAAGGGGTCTTATTTGATTACTACGGGCAATAAAATTGAAATAATTGCTTTAGTATTTGATTGTCTGTGAGACTTCTTAATATGTTTCTGAATTAAAGGTAGCTTATGGAAATTTACAGGGTGAAGAGGTTGCAAGAAGGCTTCAGGTGTCGGGGAAGGAGGCTGTAAAGGGTTGAGAGAGAAGGAAATTGCAAAAGGTTAAAGGAAAGGGAGATTTCAAGGGGTTGAGGGACAGGGTGGTTTCAAAGAAGTAAGAACATTGTTTTGAAATCTGCCAACAATGAAATATTCTGCTGACTGCCAGAAAAAGTAGCAATCAGGAAGATAAAGAACTCTATCTCTGGGAAATGGCCTTTTGAGGGTGAAATGGAGCACGGGGAAGGAGGCTGTAAAGGGTTGAGAGAGAAGGAAATTGCAAAAGGTTAAAGGAGAGGGAGATTTCAAGGGGTTGAGGGACAGGGTGGTTTCAAAGAAGTAAGAACATTTTTTTGAAATCTGCCAACAATGAAATATTCTGCTGACTGCCAGGAAAAGTAGCAATCAGGAAGATAAAGAACTCTATCTCTGGGAAATGGCCTTTTGAGGGTGAAATGGAGCAGGCAAAGTAATTATCTTACTTTCCCCCATATATACTCATTCCCCCAAAGTTAGGAACTAGAAATGTTTGGTATGAGTCATCCTATTCATGCCTCTCATGATTTTATAAACCTCTATCTAATCAGCCTCCAACGCTCCAGAGAAAACAGACCGAGCCTATTCAACCTCGCCCGTTAGCTCAAATCCTCCAACCCTGGCAACATCCTTGTAAATCTTTTCTGAACTCTTTCAAGTTTCACAACATCCTTCTGATAGGAAGGAGACCAGAATTGCATGCAATATTCCAAAAGTAGCCTAAACAATGTTCTGTACAGCCACAACATGACCTCCTGACTCCTGTACTCAATACTCTGACCAATAAAGGAAAGCATACCAAATGCCTTCTTCACTATCCTATCTTACTGTGACTCTACTTTGAAGGAGCTGCACGCAAGGTCTCTTTGTTCAGCAACAATCCCTAAGACCTTACCATTAAGGTATATAAGTCCTGCTAAGATTTGCTTTCCGAAAATGCAGCTCCTCGCATTTATATAAATTAAACTCCATCTGCATTAGGAGATTCTCAGCCCATTAGGCCACCTGATCAAGATCCCTTGTAATCTGAGGTAACCTTCTTTGCTGTCCACTACACCTCCAATTTTGGTGTCATCTGCAAACTTGCTAACTTTCCCTCTCATGCTCACATCCAAATCATTTACATAAATTAAGAAAAGTAATGGACCAAGCATCAATCCTTGTGGCATTCCACTGGTCAGAGGCCTCCAGTCTAACAACCCTCCACCACCACCCTCTGTCTTCTACTTTTGAGCCTGTTCTGTATCCAAATGGGTAGTTCTCCCTGTATTCCGTGAGATCTAACCTTGCTAATCAGTCTCCCATGGGGAACCTTGTCGAACACCTTACTGAAGTCCATAGAGATCACATCCGCCACTTCATCAATTCTCTTTGTTACTTCTTCAAAAAACTCAATCAAGTTTGTGAGATATGATTTCCCACGCACAAAGCCATGTTGACTATCCTTAATCAGTCCTTGCCTTTCCAAATACATGTACACCCTGTCCCTCAGGATTCCCTCCAACAACTTGCCCAACACCGACGTCAGACTCACTGGTCTGTAGTTCCCTGACTTGTCCTTACCATCCTTTCTTAAACAGTGGCACCACGTTAGCGAACAGCAATGGGGGTGACTTTATAGAGGTTTACAAAATTATGAGGGGCATGGATAGGATAAATAGACAAAGTCTTTTCCCTGGGGTGGGGGAGTCCGGAACTCGAGGGCATAGGGTTAGGGTGAGAGGGGAAAGATATAAAACGGATCTAAAGGATAACTTTTTCATGCAGAGGGTGGTACGTGTATGGAATGAGCTACCAGAGGAAGTAGGAGAGGCTGGTACAATTGCAACATTTAAAGGGCATCTGGATGGGTATATGAATAGGAAGGCTTTGGAGGGATATGGGCGGGTGCTGGCAAGTGGGACTAGATTAGGTTGTGATATCTGGTCGGCATGATCGAGTTGGACTGAAGTGTCTATTTCCGTGCTGTACATGTCTACGACTCTATATAATCTATCCAATTGTATTGAACTAACATCACAATTTATTCAGGTAGTCTACCTCTCCATCTCTAATGCTTCTGTCATTTACTATTAATAAAAAAATAACTAATCAAGAGTTTTGCATTCATTCAGAATAAAATCAGAACAAGAAAACATTCCAATCTCTTACTGGGAAACTTAACATTATATTATCCCTGTAAAGAATACAGATCAAGGTTAATCAAGTTCAGAAGAAGTGTGTTTGCACTTGAAACATTCACTTTGCTTCTCTCTCCACAAATGTGCCAGAATGCTAAGTTTCTCCAGCATTTGCTGTTTGTATTATCTGCTGTATTAAGCTTTAATTTAAAAACAATCAAGGTTTGATTGTGATTGCATATTCAGCTGGCAGTAGTTGTTGCTATGGATCCAGGTGTTCTGATATCAGGTGAGTAAATGAAAATCTCCATTATTAATTAATATTGGATTAATCCTGTGCATTCACATTTGTGAAGAACACAGAGTGAGGATGTAAACGGCCCTTGCTACAATACTGCATGTGGTCACATAGCTTGCCAACTGTCTAGACTCAGATTTGGAAAACAATAACTGATATTCTGGATGGGCCCGGGTATTAATGGAACCACACCCTGCATGAATCATAACCTTCACACAATGAAGGATTAGAAGGGAGAAAGTAATCTCTCGTGGTTTAACATAATAAAGTACACACCTATTCTGTTACACACAAGCATAGCATGAAAGGTAACATTATTGCAGAAGATGCTTTACTTGATATATCTTAGTTACAGCAAGGTAATGCCAGAAAGATGGAGACAGGAGACAGTTGCACAGTGACAATGTCACTGAATTAGTAATCATGAAACTCAGGCTATTGCTGTAGGTGTGTGTGTTCAAATCCCACCACAGATTTAAATCCAACTAATAAATCTGGAATATAAACCTCGTCTCAGTAATGGTAACCATGAAGCTATCGATTACTGTAAATATCCATGTGGTTCGCTCATGTTTTTTAGGGAAGGGAAACCGCCATCCTTACCCAGTCTGGCCTACGCACTACTCCAGACCAGTGGTTGACTCTTAAGTATCCTCTGAAATGGCCTGGCAAGCACTCAGTTCAAAACCAGGAAGGGATGAGCGACAAATGCTGACCTTATTAGCAATGCCCCAAAAGATAAGAAAACTACTTACTCTGTTGTCATTAAGCTTTTCCACTTGCAATGGGCCCTGAAATAAAAACAGTTTCTCAGTATTTCATTAACAATAATGCAAATGTTAAGCTTACAATCTACAAATGCATCTGGATGTATTATTTTTAAATAATACCTACGTGACTGAAAACAACCAATTAGACTAACTACTGTAAATCAATTCTTAAAAATGGATTTCTTTTTATTATTTTCAATGGTTTGAGTGACCCAAAGCATGGTACAATTGCATCATAACTTTTCATATGGGTTAGTAACCAGATATTCTTAGATATTTGTGTTGGCCAGTGAAAGTTTGAGGTGTAAAATGGAGCTCCAGGTACAATTGATGCCCTTTGAATTGCTAAGATTTTATATTTATTCTTCAACAACTGATAGGGTGAGAAAGTCAAGACGCCAGAACTGAGTTACATTTCAGAATCAGAATTAACTCGCAAAATCAGTCTTGAGGAATTATTCAGTATTTAAAAGGGAACATGGGGATTATGCAGCAAGCTATAGACCAGCAATTCTAACATCTGCTATGGGTAAAGTGCAAAAGTATATCAACAGAAATAACAATGAGTCACCTGCATAGGTGTGGTATGATAAGAAGGAGTTAGTATACAGTTATGGCAGGAAGTTCTTACAAATATTATCTGGGATATTTTAAAGATGCAAGGATCTTGCCTGTGACAAAAATTCTGTGAACATGATAAATTTAGATTTCAGCCTGCTTTTTACTGCCATAAAATCATTAAACACAGATAAGAAAATATGGATCAGGACGGGTCATTTTTGAGATGAACTGAAAATTGTATAAAACAAAAAGCCTAAATAATTGTCAATGGAATTTACATTAAAACATAGAAAGAAGGAGCAGGAGTAGGCCATTCAGCCTTTTGAGCCTGCACCACTATTCAACATGATCATGGCTAATCATTTAGTTCACTGTTTTCACTTCGTTGCCATAGCCTGAGATCCCTTTTAGCCCTAAGGATTATGCCCAACTTCTGGTTGAAAACATTTTAATGTTTTGACATCAACTCCTTTCTGGTACAGAGAATTCCACAGGCTCACCATAGTCTGGGGGAAAATCATTTCTCCTCATCTCAGTCTTAAATGGCCTCTTTTAAACTCTGGTGAATATAGTCCTAACTGATCCAGTTGCTCTCTGCACATCAGTGTTGCCATCCCAAGAATCACTCTGTTAAACTTCTGTTACATCTTTCCACAGCCTGAACAACCTTCTTCAGACCAAAACTGCACACAATACTCCAGGTATGGTCTGGTCTCATCAAAGCTTTGTAGCAAGACATGTCTACTCTTGTACTCAAATCCTCTCACAATACCAACATGCCATTTGCCACCTGCTGCAATTGCATGTTTATTTTCACCAACTGATATACAAGGACAGCCAAGTCTCATTTCACCGGACCCTTTGCCAAACTATTCCCTTTGAGATAATAATCTGCCATCCTGTTTTGATATCAAAGTGGAGACTTCATATTTATCCAGATCATACTTCATTTTGCATGCAATAGCCCACTCATTCAACTTGTCTAAACCACACTGAAGTATCTCTACATCCCTTTTATAGTTCAGCCTCCCACTCAGCTTTGTGTCAGCTGCAAACATAGAGATATTACATTTAATTCCTTCATCTAAATCATCAACATATATTGAGAATACTGGCATCCAAGTACTGAGCCCTCCTGTATCTCACCAGGTACTGCCTGGCACTTGTTAAAAGATCCATTTATTCTGACTCTTTGTTTCCTATCACCAACCAATTCTTAATTCATATCAGCAAACTACTTCCAATCCCATGTATTTTAATTTTATATGTTAATCGCTTAAGTGGGACATCGTTGAAAGACTCAAGTAAACCACATCCATCGACTCCTCCTTATCAACTCTACTAGTTGCACCATTAAAGAATTCCAGCAGATTTGTCAAGCTTGATTACCCTTTCATCATTACCAAGCATGATTACCCATGCTGATCCTGTCTGATCCTGTCACTGCTTTCCAAGTGCTCTGTTATTAAATATTTTATGATGGATTGTAGCATCATCCCCACCACCAATGTTTATTTCTACCTCCTTTTTAAAATAATAGGCTTACATTAGCTACCCTCCAAACAAAAGGACCTGTTCCACAGTCCACAGAATCTTTAAAGATGGCCACAAATGCATCCACTATTTCTTGGGATTCTTATTTTAGTGTTCTGAGGTGTAGATTGATGGGTCCTGGGGATTTATCAGCCTTTGATCCCATCAATGTTTCCAATATCATTTCCTTAGTAATACTGATTTCCAGCACTTCCACTATCTCACTAGACCCTGTGTTCCACCATTTTTAGGAAGTTATTTGTTTCTTCCTATGTGAAGGGAAAGTGAGGTCTGCAGATGCTGGAGATCAGAGCTGAAAATGTGTTGCTGGAAAAGCGCAGCAGGTCAGGCAGCATCCAGGAAAGAGGAGAATCGACGTTTCGGGCATAAGCCCTTCTTCAGGAAGGGCTTATGCCCGAAACGTCGATTCTCCTCTTTCCTGGATGCTGCCTGACCTGCTGTGCTTTTCCAGCAACACATTTTCAACTCTTCCTATGTGAAGACAAACTATGTATTTAATTGGACTACCATCTCTTTGTTTCACATGATAACTTCTCCAATTCTGACTGTAAGGACTTACATTTGTCTTTACTAATCTTTTTCTCTTCACATACCTATAGAACCATTTGCAATCAGTTTGTATGTTCCCACAAGCTTACTCTCATTCTCTATTTTCCTCTTAATCAATCCTTTTTCCTCCTACTTTGAAAGCTAAACTGCTGACAATTCTCTAGAGTGTTCTGTTTTGGCCAATTTGTATGTGTATGTACCTTCTTTGGATCTAATTTCCTTTCTTAGTCCACGGTTGAGCCACCTTTCCTGTTTTATTTTTGTGCCAGACAGCAAAAAACAATTGTTAATTTATCCCGGTCTTTTTAAATGTTTGCCATCATCCCTTTGAAGTAGCGTTTTCCAATTTATCATAGACAGTCTGTATCTCATGCCATCCTAGGTTTCCCTAATTTAGATTCATCAACTTGGCAAAAACTCATCAACATGACGTCATTGTTACCAACATTACAGTTGATTTGAGGGTTGGGGTAGAAATAAAATTATCTAACTTCACAAGATAACTCCTAATTGCAAGGAGAAGTTCAAACAATGAGGAACAGTCAAATTATTAAAGGTAGATAATATTTCATGTAGATGAGACAAGTGAAGGAAACTTAATAGCCCTTGTCCACAAGACAGAATGTAGTAAAGGGTTCTCAGGTCACTATTAGTGGACTGCTCACTAAACTAATGGCACAGATACAGTTCTTAGGATTAAAAGGATCAAAGGCAATGGGGAGAAAATGGGAACAGGGTACTGAGTTGGATGATAAGCCATGACCAGACTGAATAGTGTGCTATGCTCAAAGGGCCAAATGGCATACTCCTGTTTTGTTAATGTTTCTATGGCAGCACTAAGGAGACCTAACCTATGGAAAGGTACAGCACATTCCGACCAGGGGATTAAACATAATATCAAGGAAGTCATGCTCAATCACATGGAACGCTGAGTATAACTGTGGCCAACATACTTCCAACAAGGTAAATCCAAGAAAAAAAAAAGAGACTGATAGCAAAACTTAAGGCAGCTGAGAAATTTGCATAAATTAACAACTCTGGATTATTTACTTGGGAATAAAATGAAGGCTCAATAAAGTTATGACTCAAATATTCAGGTTCCCGGAAGGTATTGGTAGAATGATCCACAATAACCTGAGGTTTCCACAAACTCTAAATTCATGGGATAAAGGGAATGCAGAAAAGTTTGGATTTATTTACCTCATTATAAGTACTTTCGATAAATGTGCAAAAAACTTATTGAAAGTATAAGGATCAATATTTGACAGAACCAATGGTCGAGGGTTTGTTTGTTTACCAGGCAGGGGGCTGCAGGCCTCTTTCCTGCTCTACACTTTCGTTATCTCCTTAATATTGAACATGCTGGAAGAAATCTCAATTAAAATGCACATGAAGGAACGTCTGCTTTTTTATAAAATGCACAAAGGGAACAACTGCCTTTCACACATCACAGTGCTCCAAAGCATGAAGTGGTAGAGAGTCAACATTAATAAGACAGGGTAAGACCAATGATCTATTTAAAAATGTACTCCAGTGAAATCAAACAGTTTTAAAATATTAACATGTTAAGTTTTGCAAAAGGCTCTCTCAGCTCAGTCTGTCAACCCTGGTATGCATTTAAATTCAACTGTGAAAAAGCAAAATCACCAGTGGTACAGATCAACAATACATCTAGCTATTTTGTAGAGGTCTAATAATTTTGTGTTAATTTTAAATGTCTGTAAAAAAAAACAATTTTCACATATGAATGAAAAAAGGATTTTTTTTTACCATTTTCAATGGTTTGAGTGAGCTGATGAATGGATTCACTGCATGCCAAGATTCTGGAGAAGGATATTGACCAGGTTCCACAATGTAAGAATTTCCTTGATAGAAAGGCTCTTCAAATAGAATCCAACTAAAAAACAAATTTCAAAAAGCAAGAGTTACGCCATAGCCTACAAAGTACATCGAACATATAGCGCAAAAATAGGCCAACTAGCCCAGGTCAGTGTCAATGCTCCATTTGAGGATCCTCCCACCTTTCTTCATCTAACCTTGTCACAACATGACCCTTTAGTCCCTTCTTCATTATATAGTTATCTAGACTCCCCTTAAATGCATCTATTCACTTCAACCACTCGGCGGGTGGTGTGGACTTGTTGGGCCGAAGGGCCTGTTTCCACACTGTAATGTAATCTAATCTAATCTAATCTAATATGGCAATGAGAATCAGCCTGTCAATACACTTCTGATTTTATTGTACCCCTACGTTGTGTGCATCAATGTTGCAACCATTTTTTGTACAGTCTCAAGTGTCCTATCACTCAAATCAAATGACATATTAAATGTAGTACAACCAATGCTCAATAATGTGTTGGGATAACTTCACATTTCAGTTCTATTCCTCAGTTTGTCTTTGGTTCTTGTTGACCTTTGTTGTTATTCCCAGTGATTTATGTGTCTGGACTCCCAGATATCTATGCACCTCTATCTCATTTAGATTTCAACTTTCTAAATAATACCACAACATGTCTTATTCTTCTTGCAAAAACAAGTCATTTATTTATCTTGAAAAATATTTTTGAATTATATGCCAATTCTGCAAGTTTGTTAATATGCTTGTGATATATTGTGGTCCTCCTAATATGGAACATCAATATCACCTTATACTTAGAGTCGTCTATTTGGAAATGTCTTTTTATTTCAAAATCCAAATTTTGAATCTTTAATTCAGTTAATATCTAGGAGTTAAAGTTAACAATGTACTGAGATTTTGAGAATTAATTAGTTATTGCATTAACATCTAAATTATCTTATGGTGCATTTGTAGTGTCCCTGTCTCTGGGCCAGATGGTATGGGTTCAAATTCTATCTGCCTGGGAGTGCATCGTAAGATGTTAAAGTAGGTTTATTTAAAAAATACTTATTAAAGTGTATATAAAGAGCCAACCAGGAGGAAGTGAGAGTACATTAGAATGGAGAAGCAAAGAAATGTATGAAGAAATAAAGAAGCTCTTCCAAAGCCCTTTGTTCTTTGTGCTTGCAAATACACTCCGTGAACTTCTAACACAAATTATAAATGTATGCTGTGGGCACCAGCACCACTTTCTATCTTCTGCCACTCTTCACTGCTACGCTCTTATTTCTGGTTGAAGCCAACTAGCTAACCACTCTGCCACTTGTCCTCTGACCCAGCATTCTCTGAACTTATTCACTTGTCGATTATGTAGTCCTTATCAAACTTTTTTTTTGGAAATTTACCAACACATGGCAAGATCATATACATTTTAATACAATAACTAATTTACTCTAGATAAATTATACACAGCTCTTCTAATAAAAACACTCAAAATGCTTTACACTGAAAACAAAGAGAAAATGCTTGAACAACACATAATATGCTTTGATAGACCACACTTTGATTGCTTTAGTTTTAATGAAATGAGCTCTTGCTGAAACGTAAGCAGATAATGCTGCAGATTTTGCTTTAACAGTGAAAAAGAAGTTTAGGATAAATTGAATAAAACCAAACTACCTACAAATTCAAAGATTCATATACACCCAATAAAAGTTTAATCTCCTTAATCCCAAAACAGTCCTACATAAATTGTTAAGAAAAATAACAAGATTTTTACAGTCCCAAAACACAACTGACATAGTAGACATAAATGCCAATCATGTAGTACTCACATCAGACACTCTGTCTTTAACACCTCACTAGGTTAAGGCACTAGTGATTTTAATTTATAAACTGGAACTGCAAATAGTTCCTTCCCAGAGTTTACACTGCACCCAAACTTAAACTACTCAGTTTCAAATAACCTACTCAGGGTTTCATCCAAACATCTTTGGATTAACACTAACTTCTTACTCTTATGTAGTAAAAATATATCCTTTCCTCCCTGGGACAGAACCATCTTTATCCATGCTTTTCAGAGGTCTGCTCGAATTTCACAGTAAAAGTCAAAGTAAATTCTCTAAGTTTTAAGTGTTTCTTTTAAACTTTAAAAGACATCTCATGATCTTCTAAACTGTCGCTTATATATATTGTATATCATAGAACCAATGTACACAAAACTCATTAATTCTAAAGGCATACCTCAAAATCTGTTTTAAAATAAATTACTATGGCTACAGAAATACTTCAGAATCATAGAAAAACACATATCTCTCATTAATCCAGAACCTAAAACCCCAAACTTCAAATAAATTATATAAAAAAAATACAAATCACACAGTTTACAAACATGCCACCAAAGAATATGTGGAGGCCACTTGGCCCTTTGAGCCTGTTCTGCCATTCAATAAGCTCATGCTGATCTGATTTTCGAGTTAACTCTACATTCTCTCATATCCCAATAATCTTTATTCCCTTGGTAATCAAGAATCCATCAATCTCTGTCTTAAAAACATTGCAAAATTCTGCAGCTATTGCCTTTTTTGAGGAAGCGATTCCAAACACTCTCAATACTCCAGAGAAAAAATGGTTTATCATCTCTGTGTCAAATGTGCAATCCCTGATTTTCAAACCATGATCCCTAGTTCTAGATTCTCATATGTGAGGCTACATCCTTGTACATTTCAATTAAGTTACTTGTGACTCTTCTAAACTACAGAGCATATCAGAGTCAAGATTAGAGTGATGCTGGAAAAGCACAGCAGGTCAGGCAGCATCCGAGGAGCAGGAAAATTGACATTTCGGGCAGGAGCCTTTCATCAGCAAGGGCTCATGCTCGAAACATAGATTTTCCGGCTCCTTGGATGCTGCCTGACCTGCTGTGCTTTTCCAGCACCACTCTAATCTTGACTCAAACTCCAGCATCTGCAGTTCTCACTTTTGCCTACAGAGCATATCAGCCTAGCCTGTCTAGCCTTTCCTCAAATGGCAACCCACCCATTCCAGGTATTAGTTTTGCAAATATTTCAATGCATTAACATCATCTATGAGTAGAGTGAACAGTCTGTACAGAAAAGGAGTCTCACTAAAGCCCTGTTTAACTGAAGAATAACCGCCCTGCTTTTGCATTCAATTCCCTTTGCAATAAAACTTGACTTTCTATTAGTTTTCCTGATTACTTGCTGTACCTACACACTAATCTTCTGAGATTTGTGCACTAGGACACCCAGATCTCTCTGCATGTCAGAACTCTGCAATCACTCACCATTTAAATAATATGTTTGTTTTCATTCTCTGTCAAAATGGACAATTTCACATTTTTCCACATTATATTCCATTTGCCAGATCTTTGCCCACTCACCTAACCAATCTATATCTCTTTGTAGGTTCCTTATCTTCTTTTCACAACTCACTTTCTAAGGAACCTGTGTGTCATTAGCAAATTTAACTACCATACTAGTAGACACTTCATCCAAATCATTTATATAAACGGTGAAGAGTTAAGACCCCTGTGGCACATCACTCGTGACGTTTATTCCTAGTTTGATTTCTGTTAGTCAGTTAAATATCTATCCACGCCAGTATGTTATTCCCTACACCATCATCTTTTATTTTTCATAATAATCTTTGATGCAGCACTTTACTAAAGGCCTTCTGGAAATTTAAGTACAAAACATCCATTGATTTCCCTTTACCTACAGCAACAAATTACTTCAACAAACTCCAATAAATTAGTTAAGCATGATTTCCTGTTGACAAAATCATGCTGGCTCTACCTGATTAACTTGAATTTATGCAAATGCCCTGTTAAACATCTTTAAGAACAGCTTCTAACATTTTTGCAAGCCAGGTATTAATCTAACTTGCCTATAGTTTCCTGCTTTCTTCCTCCTTCCCTTTTTGAATAAAGGAGTTATATTAGCTATTTTCCAATCTTAAAGAACCTTCCCTGAATCTGGTGCAATTTTTGAAAATTAAAACTAGTACATCAACTATCTCACTTGTTACTTCTTTTAAGACCTCAGGGTGAAATTCATCAGGAAACATGGATTTGTCACAATTCAACTCCAACAATTTATTCAGTATTATTTTCATGGTAATTGTAATTTTCTTCACTTCTTCCCTCCCTTCCCCAACACAGCTCTGGTGAAGGATCATCTAAACACAAAATGTTCGCATGGATACTCCTTGACCCACAGTGATTTCCAACATTTTTTGTTTTCAGTGCCGATTCCAGCATCTGCAGTAATTTGCTCTTGCAAAATATCTGTTCAATTCATCTGCTGTCTCCTTATCCCCCATTAGTAATTCTTCAGATTCATTTTCTACAGGATCAACACCCAGAATGCGACCTGCAGGTTGTATAGGCAAAGGCTCAAAACAATACTCACTCAGTATGCAGTAACCAAATTTCACGCAGACTGTAGGCACTTTATTTGCACACATAAAATAACTAATGCTGTTTTTGAAGCCTCCTCTAGAAGTTTGGTATCTCTAGCCAAATGAATGCTCGCAGAGTAAAGAGGGTGATGCAAAAATTAGTAGACAACCAACTATAAATGCTGTAAGACATGTCGCATCTTACTATAACAGCCTGTCATAATGTGCTTAACTAAGTTATACATTTCTATTGTAAAAGATTAAGGTATGGCACAGGCACAAGATTGTATAAATGATTGAGTTCACATTGGAAAATAGTTCAGGGGTATAATAAAATTAAAGTGTACTTGTTAACCAAGCCAAAGTTTCCAAGTGCTTTGTTTTAAGTAAATCAAGATCGAAGTCCTAGGATCCAGTTATACTACAATGGATTATATATTGAGGTAACTACTATGTGCAGTCAGTTTGATCTCTTTAGCAAAAACCAAGAACAATTGAAGCACTCCTCACTGTCAAAGGTGTTTCCTATGATTTTCTGTCCGTTCACTTTAATAAAGAGTGCTAGAATTCATGCCAATGATCTCACAGTGTTTGAGGCTCGCTTGTTAAAAATATTTTACAATTTCCAGATAGGACAGTATTTAGCAATCAATTTAAGACAGCTAAAAAAATATTTTACTTTGCAAAATCATTCTTAGGAGTAATCTGGTAATTTAAAATGAAAGATGAAATGTGAATGAAGATTTTATGTTTTATCCATCCATGGGATCTGGGCATCACTGGCAATTCCAGCATTTACAGTTTTAGAGATGGTAGTGAGCTTCTGCCTTGAAGTAATGCAGCCAGACCATTTCAGTCATGTTGAAGTGAGCCTAAAGTTAGGCCCGGATAGATAGGATGGCAGAAATCTTTTCTGAAAGGTTATTTGTGAACATTTTACAAAAGTTTGGTAGCTTCATTGTCAATATTAGTGGTGCCAGGATTTTATTGCAGATTTAATTTGTTCAATAAAATTTAAATTCCCTAAATGTCATGAAGTTCAGCAACACAACAACTGTACTACTACATCTATAGAAGCATATGGTATAATGCTAATCCATTACTTACAAGTTTCAAACTGTAGCGAATGGAATAAGGGCCAGGTGGATTTCGTAGATTATAAAATCCTTGATTAGAGTTGTTCACCTGGGCAAATCAAGAAGCCCTGGCTTACAAATATAAACAGGGGCCAAACTGAACATTAACAGGTCCAGGCAGTGGACCGTGAAGGGGGGTCGTTTTGGCCGATTGCCTGCCCCTCTTCCGTGGTTACGTCCATGCCTGGGTGTCCTTTGAGAAGGAGCATGCTGTATTTACCAACACCCTCAAGATTTTCAGGGAGAGGTGGGCACTGCAGGGAGTGGAGTGTTTTATTTCCCCCATTGACTCTACTTTGATTTAGTCCCTGCCCTCCCCTTTCACGTTTTGATCACGCAGCATTGCCCTTTGGTACTCGGGTATTTCCTTCTTTCCTGGTGATGGAAAATGAATATTTATGCACTTGTTGTTTTTCCATTGCGTTTCACATCTGCACACACAATGAAAATATAGACAGGAGAGTCATCTCCTCAGTTCGTGCAACTGACTCCGTGCTGGCTAGCCACAAGTAAATAAAGGGTGACGGGATACCAGCCTCTGTGTAGTTGTTTCACACAGTTAAAATTGCTATTGGAACAAATGATGAAAAAAATATACACAGGAGAGTCAGCGCGGCTCCTTATTCTAGGGACCAGCTTTGAGCTGGCTGGTCAGAGCCCATGTCCTGTGAATATGTAAATAAAGGGAGACTTCGTGATGGGATATTGGCCTCTGTGCAGTTATTTCATAAACATATCTCCATTTAATATAATTAAATATTTTGGTTGACCTTTTACCTTGAGATCAGGAAGTATTTAGAAAGAGCCAGAAGAATTAATTGGAGAACAAGAAATACTTTTATATAAATAGTAGTAGCTTTAATGTTAAAAAATCCTTGCAAAATAATGCTTGCAAAATAAAGATGCAAAAATGCAATGTAAATGTAAATAATAGGAGATATCATTGAATATTTGGTGATTTTTAAGGGAACAAGTGAGGGTAGTGTAAATAAAAGTAGTTGTTATTGGAAGAGGAAAAGTATGCGTGAGTAAAGATGCTAGACACGTTAAGAGGGCTGAAAGAGAGCAATTTATCGCAGTTCCAAAAAAAGTTAGCTGATATCTAAAACAGAAAAACATCTAGCTTGCAGAAATTCATAAATACATGAAATATGAAGAACCACGGGAGACGAAGAGAGAAAAAATACCTTTTGCAAATTTAACTACCATTATATTTAAAATAAGTATACCAGTGTCTGATGTGAAGAGAAGTTACTCAAATCTTTCAAGTCAGCCAATTATAAAGTGTGTTTACAGCTGAATGGAAGATAGGGAAACTGCTTCTATATACTATAGAAATGTAGCATAAAAAAATAAAATTATGGATAAAAGTGTTGCTACACAATTGTCTTACAGTGACTATTACATGCATCCAGGCAAACACGATAAACATTAAATCTTGAAGGAGGAGATTCTCTCTCAAATTATTGAGAAGTGTCATGAAAACAATCAGCTTGACCAGGAACAAAGTAAATGTATGGACTGAGTTGAGTGTTGAGTTCCAAAGAAGAGTCAGCAGATTCAAAATGTACTGCTAGGGCTTGTAGATTTCTCCAGCACTCCCTGTTTCTATTTCAGATTTCCAGCATATGTCGTATGTTGCCTTTGTAATAGTGTACGGGCTGAAACCTGTTGGCTGTGTGGTATGCTGACTATCAGGGTGCATCCAGAATCGCTGCACATATTACTTCTTTGCAATGCTTTGATGTACATATGTATCTGCTCATTGGGAAATGGTGTGACTTAGAACCTAGAATCCCTACATTGTGAAAACAGGCCATTTGGCCCAAAAAATCCACACCAACCCTCTGAAGAGTAACCCACCCAGACTCACTCCCCAACCTTATTACTCTACATTTACCACTAATTAATGCACCTAACCACACATCCCTGAACAATATGGGCAATTTAGCATGGCCAATTCACCTAACCGGCATATCTTTGGACTGTGGAAGGAAACCAGAGCACCTGCAGGAAACCCACGCAGACACAGGGAGAATGTGCAAACTCAACACAGATAGTCGCCCGAGTCTGGAATCAAACCCAGGTTCCTGTTGCTGTGAGTAAGTAGTGCTAACCACTGAGCCAATTTGCTTAGCCTTAATTTTAGTTATTGAATCACAAGTATCATTTTCAATTTTTCAGAACTATTTCGAAGTAGCATTTGTCAAACAACCATTTTGTGCTTTAGTGAAACATAAATATGTTGATCACAATTAAGTTCTGAATTAATTTAGTGTTCAGAAGAAGCAACGCTTCAGATAAAATGTTTCTTCTATGAAGTCTACAAACATACTACCATAGTGGATAAAATACATCACATGAAACTAAATAAACCTTTAGATTAAAAAAAGGCTGATAACTTAGCCCTTAAACTTTCACTTCTGGGTTGGGTGTGCTGAGTCAGGCAATTTCCTGACCTTGCAAACCCAGCTCAGGTTAAGCATCCCTGAGTGACTAGATTTTCATTCACAGAAGTGGTGGTGAGGGGGTGGGACCACAGGAAACATACTGAAGTTGACTCTTCACCCCAGTAACAGCAAGGAGGCAGTCGCAAGGGCTACCAAATGCTGAGGCAGACTCAATTCTTGAACTTTTCCCAGTTATATAAAAAAACAGTAAGGTCCTCTAGTCCTCTCCCCACAAGACCACAGTCCTCACACACTCGCCATGCCCAATTCATGCCACATGTACTCATCCAACCCGATGATCCCTCATACCTTAGATGCCAACCTACCCACCCCCATGGTCCCTTATACCTACCATGCCAACCTATGCCAATCCACCTTGCTTTTTGAAGTCACTGCTACTCATGGACTTTTTCTAAAAAAAAGACTCATTGATTGAATTAACATGTTCAAATCCCTTATAATGAACATGTTTAATCCTAGACCCAAGTCAAATGCAGCTTATCTCTATTTAAACAATTTGAAGCTGTCAATAAAGTTGGAAACTCAAACCCACCTTCAAAAGTGATAAGCGTGGAAGGAGTCAAGCACAATAGTCCTATAATCATCATCATCAGTTTTATATCAATAAGTATCAATTGAAATTACTAGCACTAACTTTATTTTAACTGCAGGTACGATTATCCCAAAAAATATACAGAACAGGGAATTTAAATGACTTGCTGGTCCAAAAGATCCACAAACTTTATCCATTTTTTATGCACATTCATGTTCACTCTTTACAACCAAAAAGGGTGCCTGACATGTCCAAAGAAATTTAGTGGGTTTAAGTTGTTTTCTCTAATACATAATGTTTTGGAAATAACAATAATGATAATTGCTGAATGAGGGCAGCTGCATTTTTAATTGTGCTGCTGTCTATGTGAACCCTGAAAGCACATGTACATCCCACACCCAGTTTCCCATGTCACATGGCATAAATGGTGATGCTAGATATGAGGATAGGTCCTCTAGATTCAGAGCACCAGCACCATTTAGGTTAAGGTGCAAAGCCCTTTGTGAAAATTCTGGCTGTTGTATTCAAAGTAAAACAATAGTGGTAAGCATCATACCACTTAACCCCTTCTGGCAAAACAGGATGCTCAATCAGAGCACCTCTACTTCGCCTGTTCTTTTACTTTTTCTTATTTTTTCTCTTTTTAGCAGTTCCTGAGCAGTGCAAGGGGAACGTGCTGCATGAGGGGAAGTAAGCCCCAGTACAGTACGAGGGGAAGTGAGACCCGGTACAGCGTGAGGTGGACAAGTCCTGGTGTAGTGCAAGGGCAAGTGATTCCCGGAGCAGTGCAACCTCCCTTGGTGCAGCTGAGTGCCAGTGCAGAGCAGACTGAAAGCTTGAAGCGAAGCGGGACCGTTGCTGGACTAGGGCCTGGCGCAAGCAGTCAGACCATGTGCTCGCTGAGCTGCTGCTATTTGAAATTCTTTACCGGACTGTAATATCAATCCTTTAACTATATTGTAACTCTCTTACATCTAACTTTTTTTTTAGATACTGTAAGTAATGCTGCTGCTTTTCCTTTCATCCCGCTTTTATATCCAAGATTTGGACTTAGGTACATCTATCTAAGATGGTGCCATTAGATACATTGTAAAAACGTTTCACTGCACTCCTGTGCTTCTGTACTTGAGTACACATGACAATAAAGGATATTCTATTCTATTCAGAGGGAAAGAAATAGATCCACAAAAACCTATACCTCCTTCATGCAGGTTCTAGGGTTGCCTAACCCTAAGAAAATTTGCTTTTATATTGTAATTATAACTAATTTTTTCTTCTTGAGATATAGTCAAAATAAGTTGTGATATTCAGTAAATAGTACTAGCTGATGAAGAGCAAGATTTTAATATCTTAACTATACTTTACATGCTAGCTATTATCACTTGAAGGGCAAAATAATGATAGAACTAGTTTCTGATTTTGTTCAACTTTGCCCTGTGTAAGTACACTGTGTTCTTGAGATTTGCAGATTGCATCTGAAACTGTCTGATGATGGAGAGAATTGTAGTGATGTTAAAGGTGGTGTGTGAGATACCTCTCACAATTAATGGTATGATTGTTGTACCCTAACTTTGCAAAGAGGGTTGCCAAGCTTTAGAAACTTATTAACTTATAATGGTGCTGTTTTAGTTGAGATTCCAGAACAGTGTCTATGAACTATGTATCATTTTATACTACAGGAGCTTTCAACTACACTAAGCAACAACAGGCTCCTCAAGTCACAGTTTTAGCAGTCATCCACATGCGCATAAGTAAACCTATTATGCCTGACTGAAACCTTTAAAATTATTCTTTCTGACAATGAATTAGAAAATTTGAATTTCTAGAATGAATCTCACAAGCATTAACATGCCTTGCTTAATCCATGTACCAAATCACAACAATAGATTTGCAGCCTGACTAATGATTTGCTTTATGGGTTTGCTACCCAGTTAACAGAGCCAGATTGTGCTTTGTGAATATTGAAACCCAGTTCATGAATTTCAGTTTTCCAGATGCAAATTAGATCATCCAAGTAAAAATATTTTTTGTTATATATAATTGCAAAATTAATCAAGAATTGTACTCAGTGCAGAAACTTGGCAGACTTTTTTTCTGATGTCATAGGACAAAGGTCATACTACCATTTCTTCGAACACCACAGTTGTGTGACTTCTTGAGCATTACTGTTGTTTTCATCAAGTTACAGCCAGCAAAATTACATGAGGACAATTTCAGCTAAATAAGAATCTTCCCCAAATGTTCAAATAGAAGTGCTGTTATTGAATTGACTAATATAATTTTTGTACAGCAAGAATGAGCATCGCATTAACTAATTCATTTCCTCAATTCCTCAAGATCAAGACCTTCTACTTACGTGCCCGAATATACTTCAATAGATAATGTTGGCTCCACAATCCCATATGTTTCTACTTCTTCCATGTCATCAATGTATGTTGTTTTCCTTCCCAGACCATCTAGTTCTGTGCATAAATCTATTTCTGGTAAACCCCACTTCTGCAAAAGATAATAAATTAGATTTTCAGACCATTATATTCTTGGCAATTATTTGGCCTCGAACAAGAAAGCTTTGATATCTCAAAATGCACTTACGTCAGTCAAAGCATCCTTTTGTAGGATCCATGTGTACTGCTTTAAAAAATGAAATACTACTAGAATAAGCTCAACTGTATTTATACTTATTATTTCACTGATCCAAAAAACAGGCCTTTTGATCTCACGCATATTTGTATCTTTTATCACCAACAGTAAATTATGGACAAAATGGTGATGAGCAGAATCCAGCACAACAAAACAACACATTTAATTGTTTGTGGATTCATATTTCTTCTTTTCATTTGGACTTGAGACGTGCAATTTCGTGTTTGTGTTTGATTGCTCTTACCTTCCCATCCTCTTTGACATTCACTACCAGCCAAAGCTTAATCAACCAATAAAGTTTCACTTTTTTCAACCAACAGCATCTTCAAACATCAAGAGTAGTGAATTCTCTCCGTCTGTTTTCTCTCCTCCAATCCAGGTATCATGTATTGCTTATTTTGTCTTGGAGACCAAAGTTCCTGTAACCTTTTAACTTTATACGATGCACAATAACAGTAATCAATAAATGCTCCAAGAACATAGAAGAATACAGCGCAGTACAGGCCCTTTGGCCCTCGATGTTGCGCCGATCCAAGCCCACCTAACCTACACTAGCCCACTATCCTCCATATGCTTATCCAATGCCCCCTTAATTGCCCATAAAGAGGGAAATGGAAATGTGTTGCTGGAGAAGCGCAGCAGGTCAGGCAGCATCTAGGGAACAGGAGAATCGACGTTTCGGGCATTAGCCCTTCTTCAGGAATGAGGAAAGTTTGTCCAGCAGGCTAAGATAAAAGATAGGGAGGAGGGACTTGGGGGAGGGGCGTCGGAAATGTGATAGGTGGAAAAAGGTCAAGGTGAGGGTGATAGGACAGACCTGGAGTACTGTGTGCAGATTTAGTTTCCTTAATTAAGAAAGGATGTACTGGCACTGGAGGGGGTGCAGAGGAGGTTCACTAGGTTGATTCCGGAGTTGAGGGGATTGGCTTATGAGGAGAGGCTGAGTAGACTGGGATTATAGTCATTGGAATTCAGAAGAATGAGGGGGGCGGATCTTGTATAAACATATAAAATTATGAAGG
>NC_057712.1:109604416-109640916 GCF_004010195.1 Chiloscyllium plagiosum | reverse complement strand
CCCCTAACATCAGTCCGATATCTAGCCCCCCTTAATTTAAAGCTATGCCCTCTTGTAATACCCGACTCCATACGCGGGAAAAGGTTCATACTGTTGACCCTATCTAACCCCCTAATCATCTTGTACACCTCATTCAAGTCACCCCTAAACCTTCTTTTCTCTAGTGAAAACAGCCCCAAGTGCCTCAGTCTTTCCTCATACGATTTTCCTTCCATACCAGGCAACATCCTGGTAAACCTCCTCTGCACCCGTTTCAGTGCCTCCACATCCTTCCTATAGTATGGCGACCAAAACTGCACACAGTATTCCAGATGCGGCCGCACCAGAGTCTTATACAACTGCAACATTACCTCAGTACTCCGGAACTCAATTCCTCTACCAATAAAAGCCAGTACGCCATATGCCTTCCTCACCGCACTATTTACCTGGGTGGCAACTTTCAGAGATCTGTGTACATGGACACCAAGATCCCTCTGCTCATCCACACTACCAAGTATCCGATCATTAGCCCAGTACCCCATCTTTTTGTTATTCTTCCCAAAGTGAATCACCTCGCACTTAGCTACATTGTATTCCATCTGCCACCTTTCTGCCCAGCTCTGCAGCTTCTCTATATCCTGCTGTAACCTGCCACATGCTTCCTCACTGTCAACAACTCCTCCGACTTTCGTGTCATCCGCAAACTTGCTCACCCAACCTTCTAACCCCTCTTCCATGTCATTTATAAAAATGACAAACAGCAATGGTCCCAAAACAGATCCTTGCGGAACACCGCTAGTGACGGCACTCCATGAAGAAACTTTGCCATCAACTACTACCCTCTGTCTTCTTCCATCCAGCCAATTCCTAATCCAAACCTCCAACTCGCCCTCAATGCCATATCTCCGTATTTTCTGCAGTAGCCTACCATGGGGAACCTTATCAAACGCCTTACTAAAATCCATATATACCACGTCTACCGCTTTCCCCTCATCAACCTCCTTCGTCACCTTTTCAAAGAATTCAATACGGTTTGTGAGGCACGACCTGCCCTTCACAAAACCATGCTGACTATCCTTGATCACATTATTCCTATCTAGATGTGCATAAATCCTATCCCTTACAATTCTCTCTAAGATTTTGCCCACAACAGAAGTGAGACTCACCGGCCTATAGTTACTAGGGCTATCCCTACTCCCCTTTTTGAACAAGGGAACCACATTTGCTATCCTCCAGTCTTCTGGGACTACTCCTGTAGACAAAGAGGACATAAAAATCAAGGCCAATGGCTCTGCAATCTCCTCCCTTGCTTCCCAGAGAATCCTAGGATAAATGCCATCAGGCCCAGGGGACTTATCTATTTTCACCTTTTCCAGGATTTCCAACACCTCTTCTCTATATACCTCAAAGCCATCCATTCTACTTATTTGTGCCTCAGTATTCTCATCGACAACAATGCCCTGTTCCTGAGTGAATACTGAAGAAAAGTATTCATTCAGTGTCTCCCCAATCTCTTCCGCCTCCACACGCAACTTCCCACTACTATCCTTGACTGGACGTATTCCTACCCTAGTCATTCTTTTATTCCTAACATACCTATAGAAAGCCTTAGGGTTTTCCCTAATCCTACCGACTAAGGACCTTTCATGTCCCCTCCTTTCTGCTTTTAGCTCTCTCTTCAGGTCCTTCCTGGCTACCTTTTCACTCTCAATCGCCCCAATTGAACCTTCACGTCTCATCTTGAGATAGGCCGCCCTCTTCCATTTAACAAGGGATTCCAATTCCTTATTAAACCACGGCTCCCTCGCATGACCCTTTCCTCCCTGCCTGACAGGTACATAATTATCAAGGACACTCAATAGTTGCTCCTTGGACAAGCTCCACATATCATTTACACTCTTGCCTTGGAGTCTACTTTTCCAAGCCACACATCCTAAGTCATGCCTCACCGCATCATAATTTTCCTGCCCCCAGCTATAACTCTTGCCCTGTAGTACACACTTATCCCTCTCCATCACGAGTGTAAAAATCACCGAATTATGGTCACTATCCCCAAAGTGCTCACCTACCTCTAATTCTAACACCTGGCCTGGTTCGTTACCCAGAACCAAATCCAGTATGGCCTCACCTCTTGTTGGCCTGTCTACATATTGTGTCAGGAAACTCTCCTGCACACATTGGACAAACACTGACCCATCTAACGAACTTGAGCTATAGCTTTCCCAATCAATATCAGGAAAGTTAAAGTCCCCCATAACAACCACCCTATTACTTTCACTCTTCTCTTGCATCATCCTCGCAATCCTTTCTTCTACGTTTCTAGGACTATTAGGAGGCCTGTAGAAATCTCCTATCAGGGTGACCTCACGTTTCCTATTCCTAACCTCAGCCCAAACTACCTCAGTGGATGAGTCCTCAAAGTTGTCTCAGCTTCTGTAATACTACCTTTGGTTAACAATGCCAAACCACCCCCTCTTTTACATCATCTCTGTTCTTACAGAAACATCTAAATTCTGGAATCTGCAACAACCATCACTGTCCCTCCTCTAGCTATGTCTCTGAAATGGCCACAACATTGAAATCGCAGGTACCAACCCACGCTGCAAGTTCACCGAGCTTATTTCGTATACTTCTTGCATTGAAGTATACACACTTCAAGCCACTTTCCTGTTTACAGGCACCCTCCTTTGAGATTGATGCCAT
The DNA here is from genome assembly GCF_004010195.1 of Chiloscyllium plagiosum. Taxonomy (NCBI): domain Eukaryota; kingdom Metazoa; phylum Chordata; class Chondrichthyes; order Orectolobiformes; family Hemiscylliidae; genus Chiloscyllium; species Chiloscyllium plagiosum. The sequence goes on along the minus strand of NC_057712.1, from coordinate 109,638,234 downwards.
GTTCCTAACCTCCCTACACTCCAGTTCCTGCACCCTAAAGCTACAGTCTGGGTTGCCATGCCCCTGCAGAGTTAGTTTAAACCCCCCTTCCAAGAGCACTTGCAAACCTCCCGCCAAGGATACTGGTGCCCCTCAGGTTCAGGTGTAGACCATCCTGTTTATAGAGGTCCCACCTTCCCCAGAAAGAACCCCAGTTCTCCAAATACCGGAATCCCTCCCTCCTGCACCATCCCTTAAGCCACACATTTAACTGTTTTCATAAACTTTCAAAAATGCTAAAATTTGACTTACTACTTGCTACATAGCTACTTTTCACATTGAAGATAGGGAATACATGATTTGTTGCCTTTCCACAATTGTAGGTTTATTTAGCAGTCACAATTTATCAGCATTATTATAGCTTCCGTATTTCATTTCAATCTTAAATCCAGCCATTCACAGATGACATGGAAATGGTGGAGTTGTGAATAGTGAGTAAAATTGTCAAAGGATAGAGCAGGATATAGATCATCTGGATGGTCAGGCAAAGAAACAGCAGATGCAGTTTAGTTCAGCTAAGTGTGAGGTAATGCATTTTTGGAGGTCAAATGCAAGAGGACAGTACACAGTAAATGGCAGAACCTATAGGAGCATTGATATACAGAGAGACCTTGGGATGCAAGTACATAGCTCTTTGAAAGTGGCAATACAAGTGGATATGGTGGTAAAGAAGGCATAGAGCATATTTGCTTTCATTGATCAGGACATTGGGTAAAAAAGTTGACAAGCTATGTTGCAGGTAGAAAAAACTTCAGATAAGCCACACTTGAAGTTTAGTTTGCACTTCTGGTCGCCATATTAAGGAAAGATGTGGAGGCTTTGGAAAGGGTGCAAAAGAGGTTTACCAGGATGGAGTGTATCAGCTATAAGGAGAGGTTGAACAAATTGGGCAATCGCATCATAGACTGAGGGGCGACCTGATAGACATTTATATATTTATGAGAGGCATGGATAGTCGGAGCCCTTTATCCAAAATACCAAATACTAGGAGGCATAGAGATGTACAGCATGGAAACAGACCCTTCGGTCCAACCCGTCCATGCCGACCAGATATCCCAACCCAATCTAGTCCCACCTGCCAGCACCCGGCCCATATCCCTCCAAACCCTTCCTTTTCATTTACACATATAATTGGCTCTTAAATGTTGCAATTGTACCAGCTTCTACCACATCCTTAGGTTTAACATGAGAGGAGAAAACTTAAAGGAATTTATGAGGCACGGTTTTTTTGCACAGAGAATGGTAGATGCCTGGAAGGCATTGACAGGGGTGATGGTAGAAGCAGATACAATAGCCATGTTTAAGAAGTATTTAGACAGACACATAAATAGTCAGAAAATGGAGGAAACAAACCGGGTGCGGGCAGATGGGATTAGTCTAGAATGGAATCATGCTCGGCACCGACTTGGGCCAAAGGATCTGTTCCTGTGCTGTCCTCTACTATGTTCTCTAGATACTTCCTTTCTTGATATTATTTTTTATGATTTAAACCCTGGTTAAGACTCCATCCTTGCTGGCTAACATTTTTTCAATTGCTTTTGTTTTCCATAATTTCCCAGAAGGTATTAACAGTTGACTATATTGCTGTGGATCTGAAGATACATGTAAGCAGGAGAGGTAACCAGACAGCCACTTACTACAATCCACAGTTGTTAAATAGTCACCAGGAGGCTAGTTTCTCATTCCAGATTTTTTACCGAATTCAAATTTCACCATCTATTTCACCATCTACTATGGTGGAATTTGAATGCGTGTCCTCAGAACATTAGTCTGAGATTCTGGATTGCCGGTCCTGGGACATTATCATGAAAATACCACCTACCCAATGGACTGCCCCAATCCCCAACTAGAATGTGCTCTTTATTGCATTAGCAACCAAATCATAAATTTTAATATCCTAACAATGCACAATCGTTAAAAATAAGTTCATTTTCTTTGTGTGTATGGCTTTTTACCTTGGGACAGCAACTTAGATTAGCACAACTCAGTCGTCACCAAACATTCCAAAATAACTATTTTACCTTGGATGTTAGCAGAATATAAGGAGTTGAAAAAAAATTACTCTAATGGGCGGCACGGTGGCTGAGTGGTTAGCACTGCTGCCTCACAGGACCCGGGTTCCTTCGCAGTCTTGGGCGACTGTGTGGAGTTTGCACATTCTCCCAGTGTCTGGGTGGGTTTCCTTTGGGTGCTCCGGTTTCCTCCCACAATCCAAAGATGTGCAGGTCAGGTGAATTGGCCATGCTAAATTGCCCATGCTAAATTGCCCATAGTGTTAGGTGCATTATTCAGAGGTAAATATTGGGTAGGGGAATGGGTTTGGTTGGTTACTCTTCAGCAGGTCGGTGTGGACAAGTTGGATGGAAGGGCCTGTTTCCACATTGTAGGGAATCTAATCTAATCTAATTTTTTTTAAAATTACCTTGGACTACTAATGGACTCCAGCATCTTGGGGTCTAGATACTCATATAGGAGGATAGCCATACTTGTGGATGATCCACAAGCTTGAGTTTGCATAATGAGGTTACCTTTTCTTAATTTCAAAAATGTACTTCATTCATTAAAAAAACTGTGTATATACATTGTCACAAATGCAATTCAGTTCTGCACCATAGCATATCAAGCAAACAAACATTTGAGTTTGACTCTATCCTAGCAAACCAAAGGTATCTCTTATACATACAAGACTTGAAGTTACTGATATACCCTATTTTTACACTAAGCCACTGGAAAAGCTCTTTCTGATTCTCTTACTTCCTCCTTCTCATAGTCTCTTTCCAGTGGAATTAACCAACAGACAAAGATATCTTCTTGTCCAAAAACAGCAGGTAGTTTGGTAAAAGGAAGATTGTTGAAACATGAACAAAGGTAAAAAGCATAATATTGGAAAAGAAAGCATATTCAACCTCCTGACATCCTAATGAAAATTCAGGAGTCTTTGAGATGGATGACAAATCAAATCTAATATGTGGGTCAATAACCAGCTACTTCCTGTTTAAAAATTTAAGAACCACATTTACCTTGACTATTCTTCTTAAAGAGCCAATCGAACATTCATTAGGGGTAGATGTTAATGTATCATCACATGCGTCTTCAGCCAACTCCTTTCCCCAAATATCTGTAAGATTTAAGAAACCTTCTTCCAATGCAATTTTATCACCTTCAAAGTTAGGCTTTTGATAAAGGATCCAACTGTTGGGAAAAATTTAAAACATTGCTTTCATCATAATGAATACCATTCATGAAATTCTGCCTCACTTGAACAATTCTATTTAGATTTTAGTGCACATTATTTACTTCCCAATCTGGTTAATTGAGAAATACTCAGAAGATTAAGGGAATGAACCTTCAACAGTCAATAGTCATAATAGGACAGCTAATAGGGAGATGGGAGCCCACTGGAAGCTGCAAAAGACTTTGGACTGCTTCCTGTAAGGACTGCAATTCTTCAGAGAGCATGCTGTAACAAATACATGAAGCATTTGGTCATGGATTTGATAAGACATGTACAAGGATTCTAGAGCACACTACAGGTTAGTAAATCCCAGGACAGAGAAAGGGGCATTAAGCTTGCTGTTGCAATAGAACAGTGTGAGCCACCAGAAAGGAGATCTTACAGGAAGGTACAATGCCCATGTGGAGGTGCAGGCTTTGCATGAATGAAACTTAAACGTCACAAACGTAGGACAAACAGCATCTCAGTGTCAACCAAAACAGAACATGGGACAACTATCCCAGAGATGACTGATCAGTTTAGTGATTTTCCAGTCCTTGGGAACCCTTCCCGATTCCAGTGATTCCTGAAAGAACACCACTAATGTCTCCACTATCTCTTCAGCTATCTCCTTCAGAACTCTGCGGTGTAGTCCATCTGACTCAGGTTATCTATCCACCTTCAGACATTTCAGTTTTTCTCACACCTTTTCCTTGATGAAGGCCACTATACTCACCTCTAAACCCGAGCTTTGTGGGGAACTTACAGCTGCCCTCGACCTCTAGCTAGTAGAGGTCTTGTGTTTGAAAGATGCCATGGGAGGAGCTTTGGTGAGTTACTACAATAAATAATAAATAATATTGCCACAGCTATGCATCAGTGATGAAGGGAGTGAATATTAAAGGTATATCAAACAAGTGAGCCACTTTGCCCTGAATGATTATGCTGAGCAACTCTTGACTTATAGAACAACTCTTGAATCCTTCCATCACTTCACTGTTATCAAGAGTAGGTTGTTAGTGTAATAATTATTGAGGTTGGTTTATCCTATATTTTGAGGACAGGACATTCCTAGGCAATCTTCCACATTGCCTAGTAGATCATTATGTACGTATGTTTTATGAATTTAAAACTGGTTCTGTACTTGCAAACATGCAGTCACTGTGTGAAATGAATTTTATACTAAAATTATCAATATTATGAAACTGCATTATAAACGTTTCCAGCTTCAAATAATCCCTTCTGGATTTTTTCAAAACACTCCAGTCTGGAGCTAATACAAACCTCCTTACTCTGAGGTATCCTACTTTTTAACAAATCTAAACTATCTTTTCCCTTTCTTAGGAACTTTGAACATCTTTCTTCATGATGTGAGAAAAACCCTTCAGAATTGTCCAAACTGAAACTAAAAATCATTTATTCAAAACTATGTGTGTTTTCCATAATCAAAAGTAACAGATTAATCCTTGACCTTCCAAATAGGATCCTAATGCACAACTGTTTACCTTGTTCATTGGTAAAGTTTTCTGAAAGTAAACAAAGTCCATTACGATGCAGAAGTCTTTCTCTCACTAGGTTTTTTTTAAAATTACCATAGTTACAGAAATACTTAAAAGTTAACTATTCAACCCCTCCGGACACACTGAAAATCCACATGCTAATTATTCAAATTCTAAAATCCAAAAAAGAAAGTTAAAAACTTCACATCACACACCTCGAACTAAATCTACAGATGCAACAGAGCAGATTTACTTTCATGTCTTAGCAAGCACAATCTGCAGACCTAGCCCAAAACATGAATTCTTAGCATATAATACTGAATTAAATCAAAGTCACAAATTGCTATGTATTTAAACCAATTCTGTTAATAGCAAATAATTGGTCTCTTCAAAATTTTAATTTGTCCTTTCTCTTTCCAAGTATTAACTAACCAGGAATGTATTTCTAGCTTTTCTTGAATACTTCAAATTTTAGCTGTTTAATTAATATGAATGACAAACCAGCTCTTATTCACATCCTACATGAACTTGAGGATGTTATTTATTTCACAGTAATTAGCATTTGACATTACAGATTTTTTTCCGATCTTCTTAACATAATGCAATTCTTGAATTGTGTTACAATTAAGATTAATGTCATGTGAAGTTAGTGTCTTAGAATAATAAGCATCAATAACAACCTGCAAAGTATAACATCCCTAAAACAATAAAATCCCCCAATGAATAACTCACCAGCCTCTTACTACCCGAATGGAAATTTCAGAGGGGAGCTGCCAAGAGGTAGCATCTTCAACATCATGGAAGACTTCAATAGCTTCTCCATTTACACTGCGCTGATTATAGATGACAATCTGTAAAATAGAAATTATTTAAAAATCCAACTTTGTGCTTCATTAACAAATTGTATCACTTAACATTGGCACATGATCCTTACCTTTCCAGGTCTAGAATTTAACGACGACTCTCTTCTTCCGGGTATCTAATGAATAAATTAAAATCCACTTAATTTTCATTCTATTTGATAACATTTTTCAACCACACTATATGGTCATTAGACACCCTGCACAAATCAATGACTTAAGTAATTTTCTGAATTTTTCTATGTTGAGTAAAATTAGCACAATCCCAGAGGGCTCAACAAAGAGAGTTGACTGCTGGGGAGGTTAACCTGAAAGCCTCCACGCTGCAAAGAAGGAATGAGGTCGAGCAGGCAGGAGTTTCAAGGTAATCTCAGTCAATGCAGAAATCGAACCTGGATTGTTGGTATCACTCCACATCACAAATCAGCCATCCAGTCAAATGAGCTATTCAAAACCTCATGTTGAGTATAGAACAAGTCGTAATGAATTGAGCAATATATTGGCAAGATTTAATGTGACCTGTCATGACAGAAAACATGATGGCCAGGCCCATGTGATTGTGGAAGGGGTCTCATATCAGTCTCTCATCGGCGGGTAAAGCTCTTCTGATCAAGTTGGAGGGCAGAAGTGCCTGATGAGGGATTTCTAGCTGTCATGAGCAGGATTTCATTCGGGCTCATTAATAAGGAAATTGGCATCTATAATCGCAGAGCCCACTGCAATTCAATGATAGGTCAGAGACGAAATGGAAGCTACAAGGAGCACACTCAACCTCAGAAGAGCACCCACTAAAACATCATTGTTTTCATGCGCAGCCACTCCGGGGCAAGGGGCAGGTCGGTAGATGTGTTGCCTTACTATCACCCATCCTGTGCTCAATCAACCTGGAATTAATCAGAAGTTAGCCGTGGAAAGCCAACCCCTCCAATTTCTGCTCCTCCCCCTCTCCCATGTCCTGAACTCATTGATAGACAATTAATTTCATTGACCTTTAGCCTGTACTCTCCCACTGATCCTGCATCTCAATTGGCTGCATGACCACCAGTAGCAACCATTCATGGTGATACACGTGGCAGCAAGGAGTTGTCGGTCTCTGAGTGGTCGTCAGTCCTGGAGATGGCCCAAAGGCCATTTGATTGTACCTGGCACCTCGCCAAATGGACAGGACTGCCCTGCTGGTTCTCTGATGAAAGTGCAAGGTCCCTGTCAGCCCAACAAAATCCTAGCTTTCTTGTGATATTTTAAAAAAAGGTGTTGTTATATAAAGCCCATCATATCTCTGAGAAACATTCTAAAACATTTTCCACTATGAGTCATTTTGAAGTGCTTTCATTGAGGAAATGAAAGAAGTAAGTACTGTATCCCCATTTTCCAAAATAACAAGGTTCCATAAATAGCAACGAAATGACAAGTTCAACTAGTTTTTATGCTGATGGTGAGGGACATACATTAGGCAAGACATCAGGAGAATTTACCACTCTTTATCATTCTGAACAATGCAGATTTGGATTGCAGTGAAAATACAGTGGAACACTCCCCGAGAAATTGCTCAATTGTTCAACCCCTTCTACTGTCTTTATTCTACTTACCCGCCCTTTGTTGAAGCTGATTATCTGTGTATGTGAATGTGATATTATGTTTTTTTAAGAGGGTGTAGGTAATAAAGCTCTTTCTTTCAGTTAAGAAAATGTTGTAATTAATTGCCTGCTTCATTTTGATCCAGTTAACTATGTTTTAATTGACAACCACCTGATGAAGAAGCAGAATTTCGAAAGCTAGTGTTTCCAAAGAAACCTGTTGGACTATAACCTGGCGTTGTGCGATTTTTAATTTTGTCCATCCCAATCCAACACCGGCTCCTCTAAATCATGTTTTAATTAAAGTTTGATCATTGTGTTAAAGGAAAATAATATAAACGTTTGTTCTGACTGAGGTGTTTAAAGAGGAGCAAATCAGCCCCTCTCACCTGGTTACAATGCAGTCTAACACTGACCCAGCTGAATTTGCAATAAGAACCACTCAATGGATAGAGTGATCATTGAGTGAGAATTTACACAATTTCAGCATGTAACGTTAAGTGCCCTCCAGAGATTTAATTTCTTCTAAGAAGGAAGACAAATCTATAAATACCTTGCAATACACCATATCTCAAGGTACTCCAAAGCAGTGCAGAATACTTACATTTTAATAACATTCAGTAAAAGTATGGTTTAATTAATATATAATCCATTTTAATTGATAAGTTAATTCATACACAAATAACGCTCACAATGCTCTATTTGCCCCACCCTCTTTCTTTGGTTTTATAAAGCCATGTGAACTTAAGATCAAATTTATTATATATTTCTTTGTTAAAGACAAGTAACTTGAGCTGTTGCAATTTCATTTTACCTTTTTTTAACATTTTGAAAAATATTATAGTGCTGAAATTATAAAACCTATTTTATAATTGACACTAAAAATCATTCAAAAGAGAAAAAAAGACAGCCTTTGTCGATTGACAAATTATGAGTAGGTCATATCAATAAAGTTAAACTTCAGTAATAAGTAAGTTTTAAATTATGGTGCCAAATGACAACCAAAATGAACTTACCCCAACTTCTGGAAGATTAGTCAATACTGACTTGGGAGTGAATATGTCTGTACCAAATATACTTGAGGCATTTTGATTGCCATCTATCATGCTTGATCCTTGTAATGCAAATGTACTGTCAATTGTACATGTGTTTGTAACATCTGAACTATTTTCCAAGAAATTTTGTTTTAAGTCAAGGATAGTTAATCCATTTTCTGTTTGTTGTTCTGACTCAGTCGGTTTCTTTTCTATCTCAGAAAGGTTAGATTTCAAATAGTTTTCCATAAAGCTTGGCAACTGGGTTTCAGGAAAAGTTGAATTTGACGAATCAAATTGAAATTCTTGAATAACATTATTTTTTGATAATGATGGTGTGAGATCAGCAGATTCTAACACATGTTCAGTTGATGGCTTGCAATTTTGAGCAGTTACCTCATCAATCTCTAAACGTGATCTTTTACTGCTTGATTCAGAAGCAAGATCACTTTCTGCCTTTTGCTGTTTTGGTAAACTCAAACGTGAGCTTTTATTTGCAAGAGATTTAAAAAGCAAGCTCTGTTCTGCAGATACACGTTTGACTACTTTGGACTTTGTTTCAATTTGGTGCATTTTGAAGAGAGAGGAAGGTGGATCACTTTTATGTTTATTTTTCATTAAACCAAATTTGAATGAACTTGGATCAAATTTTTTCTCCTTTTTTGGTGATATATGGTCTTCTTGGATTGGTGGCATAGCGAATGGTGGCAGTGAAGGCACTTTAGGAACTCGTTGCCTCTTTTGAGGCAATTGAATGGGATTGCCATATTTCCGAATTGTTTCTGTAAAGCTATCCATATCAGAAGAGCTGTCTAAACTACTTCCTTCACTGAATGAAAAATTAAATCCTCTTTCCTCCTCAGATTTGGAGGTTGTTTGCTCTACTGATGATGCAAAGCCATTTGCTGATGCAGTCAGGTCTACATTTGTTTTGACAGTTGCTTGAGTGTTCCACATATCTTCAACTATAGAAGGCGTCTGAACAATAACCTCCTGGGGTTGTGATTCTTCTACATTCTGGACAGACAGAGAAGATTCATTTGTTGCTGCATCTAGCTGAGAATGTTTTTCAATGAAGTTTGCTGATTGGGCATCTTCTGCTCTGGATAGGTTTCCTGCTGATGCCTCTACATTTGAAGATGATACTGCTCTCCTTGGTTCCATCTCTTTATGCTGCACTTTAGGTGTGCTTGATAATATAGGTAGACCAAAATTATTTATTGCAGTCTCTGAACTAGGCTTTTGCTCAATTATAGAAGAATTCTTACTCATTTTGGACCCAGCGCTCTCAGCTGTTTCTCGGCTCTGGGTCAAGACTTCCTCTCTTATTTCAAAGTTTCTATCTTCCAATACAGATGTGTGTTGCTCTACAGGCAGGGAAAGCACTCCTGTTGCAGTGGAACCAGTGTTTATGTCATTAGCACTACTTTCTGTGACAACATTCCTCACTTCCGATGCTATGGGAAAGGTCTCTAAATAACCAACTTCTATGTCTTTTATTTTGCTCTCTCCATCTTGCATACCAACCATCCTTTTTTGCATAGGTGGGATGAAGTCATCACTGGTCAAAGTATTCAATTCATTACAACTTTTTGCAGATACTTTGTTATTAACTTCAGCCTCTGGTGCTATTGTCACTTTTAGTGCACTGTCATTACTTTGTAGTAGAGACGTGTTCTGTTGTAAAGTTAGGTCAATCTCCACTTTTGCTTCATTTGAAACCAACTCGATGTTACTACCAATATTTGAAAGGATGTCTGTCTTAATTTCATGCGATGCAATCTTTTTAAGTGTTGGTTCAGGCTGAGGAAGCACATTCTGTGTTTTGGAATCTTTATTTTGCAACAATGGCAAAATATTCTGAGCAATCTCACCCTTTATTGCCCCTGAGTCAGATGTCATTTTGCCATTACTCTTTGCAGACACTTCTTTCTCAACATCAACCATAGTTTCAGATATTTGTGTGCTTTCAAGTGAAGTTACATCATTTATCCCTCCAGATTGAGGTTTTGGTGGAATTTGTTGTGTAGTTTCAACTATTACATCACCTGCTGTATACTTTTGGACCACATTCATGTCTTTGATATCATGCACCGGAGTTGAAGATGTTTGAACTTTATGTGGTGGCATTGTGTTAATGTCATGTTTGTTTACCATGGGTGAGCTTTGCTGAACTGGCTGGACATGCTCACTTTTTGCCTTGCCTTGGATGGTCTTTTGCTCATTGGGGGAAACACTCTCAATTTCAGATTCTATGGTTTCATAAATCAGGACATTTAATGGTAACAAAGTCTTTACTTTGACTTCTCTACTTTGCAATTCAGCTCCAGTCAATGGTATGGATAGGGCAATGTCATGGGTGGCGGCAATAAGGTCAGCCGTGTGTTCTTCTGCACCTTGTTTGGGGGCATCAACTTTTTGTGAACATAGTCCAGAAGTAAGCCTATCCATAGAAAATGATTGATCATTCATACCAGGGTTTGCACATGATTCTGAAGAGACCACTCCAGGTGAGCCACTGTCATCTGCTCTATCAGTTTGTGCATTGGGAACCATTTCTAAAAGTCTCTTTTCAATAGGGGCACTTGTGGTATTCATTTCTTTGTTTCCGTGGTCTTCTGCAGATTTGTGCTTTGTGTCACTATCATTCACACAGATCGCCTTTGATATTTTACCTTCTTTCTGCCTCACCTCTACATGGAGACCATCAGATGCTTCAGGATGTTTAGGAGGCTGTGACTTACTTTGGCCAATATTAGTTGCACTGTCATCTGCTTCTTTGTCAGATTTATTGTTTAGTTGTATCTTTAGGCTACCAACATATTTTTTGCTCTCAGTTGAAGCTAAAGGCAGATCCTTGGTGGCAAGAAAGTCGACTTGGTGGTGACTTGTAGCTTTTTGTTTCTTAGGAAGAGTAATTCGAATGGTTTCTTCCTCCTCTGTTCTAGTTTCAGTGCAGGCTCCTTGTTGGTTAATAGTGTTCAAATTGCCAGATTTATCTTCTTTTCCAGTTGCCGGACTGTGAAAGCAAACAAATAGTGTGTAAGTTGCGCAAAGAAAGGCCATCAATTTTGTCTCATATTTTAGCAACTAACCGGCACAGATTCACTAGACTCATCATCAGATAGTGAATCAATTTCCTTGAACTTAACAGGGAGGGAGCCATAAACATTGGTACATTTTCTACCAGCATTTAAAAACCCAATTGCCCCACTGGCATTTCATTTGATTTTGTTTAAGATACTCCATTAGATTTCAATAATGGGACCATCCTAGAGTGAGTCAGTTACACAAGAGAAATAGCATGTGGGATCTGCCTAAACCTCAGGAAACAGGCTGAAAACACAAATTACAGATGATGTTTTTCCTTTTAAATGAAACGATGTATATATCTAAAAGTTGATCATTTTCTGCATGATTAAACAGATATTCAAGGGAGGTCAGACAGAAGTGGAAAAGAGCAGGGACCGTGTGTCAAACAGAACTCTGTTTAACAAATCTAATACTGATGTGGTTCTGATAAGCATAAAGATCTAAATTCTATATCACAGAGTCCTGCAGTCTATGCAAGGAGAATGATCACAACAAATTGACATTTTTAGAAAAATCTAAAATTAAAGCATATGAAGACCGCAGCAATTGATGTGGTCAAAGAGGATAATTGTATCACATCTCAAATTCTGCAAGAGGGTCAGTACTATATTTACCAGCCACAGTTAGTACAGTAAGCCTATTCAACAACAGGCCAGTCAAGTATTAACAAAAGGCCGAGAGTGAGGACTCAGGACAGGAGGTGTTGAGCAGAGGAGGCATAGCCATACTGATGGGCTACCACTTGTGAGCAGATAGCAACTGAAGCTAGGCGAGACGACCCATTAGCAAAAATGTTGCAGAAATATGAATTGTTGCTGGGGACAGTTGTCTTGGCAGCAGAGAAGTGAAATGATCCCACAGGAATTGAGGTTTAATTGTGGAATAACTGCACAGAGGCCAGTATCGCATCACCAAGTCATCCTTTATTTACATGAGCAAATACATGGATTCTGACCAGCTAACTCGGTGCTGGTCCCTATGGTGAGGAGACTCTTTGAGACACCTTTTTTAAAAAATTTTATTAAACAATTCACAGTTTACAAAACAATTAACATTAATAGCTGTGTACAAAGAAACAGCAATTTTACAAGGGAGAGGAATGGCAAAGCCAAGCCCCAAACCCTGACATTCAACCAGTTTTCAGGGAAATGAGGACAAACCTCAAATTCCAGTTTCAATCATTACAAACAGTAACAATGACATTTGTACATATACAACAGCCCATTTACATAAGAAACAGTGCATACAATACAGGCCCCCAGAAAACCCAGCAAGCCTCCCCCTCCCGCCGTCCCCCCTCACACCTCATCCTTCCCACCTTCCGGCCACTCTAAGGCAGTCAGCCGCCTATGCGCCTTCCGGCTCTTGGTCCATCCTGACACACCTTTCGACCACCTCTAGTACAGCCCACCCCGCTACTCACCCAGGGTGACAGCGCTGAGGACGGCCTACCCGCCTTCCGGCTCTCTGTCTGCCCCTTTGTACCATTGGGCTCTCATCCACCCGATGCGCCATGTGGCCCTTGGACTACCCTGACACACTTTCCGGCCACCTTTAGGACAACCCATCCCCTTCCCCAAGAACAACAGCGTGCAGGGCAGCCCACAAAGCTTTCGGATCTCAGTCTGCCCCTACACACCTTCTGACCACCTCTAGGACGGCCTGTCCCGATCACCTCTACTCGGGACAACAGCGCGCAGAACAGCCTACCCACCTTCTGGCTCTCGAGGCGATCGGCATCGTGGTGGCCTACCCACCCTCCAGCTTTCGGGACAGCCTACCCACCTTCAGGTTCACAGGGTGACAGCCTTCAGGACGACTTATGAGCCTTGCAGCTGACAGTAAGGCCAGGAACACACAAGATAGTGCGGATGATAATCCCAACAAACAACATGACAGAGTCAATTATCAACAAACAGAGTCCTTTCTGGTACACACAGAGTCCATTACCACAAACAGTTTTCTTCAAAATGTAGAGTCCATTCCCATGAACAGAGTCCACTTCAGTATACAAAGTGCATTGTCGGAAATGGAGTCCATTCCAAACCGCAAAGTCCATTGCTAAAACAGAGTCGACAACCAACCGCAGAGCCCACTCCTGAAAGCAGCAAATGTGCACCCCACAGCACACAGTTATTCAGTCTCCACCACCCACAGGAACACAGTACGTTGTAAAGGTGCAGTTAACTCACAGGGGTTTAGGCAAGGTCTTCTCCCAAAATCTAGTATACAGCAAGTACTCACCTCCCAGCACACGAACAGGTGTTCAGTCTTTACAGAGGCCTAGTCCAAGGGTCAGGCCTACCCACATGAACAGTTCATCTGATAAGATGTATTTCTTCACAAGGGCTCAGTCCAAACACCAACAAACAGTGAAGACACAAGAAAACCAAAGAAAACTAGAGTGCAAGGGCTCTACCACAAAATCAACATTGTCCTCTTCTCAAAGTAAAAGAGAAAAGAGTAACACACAGGCTGTAACCAGCCAATGAAACAAAAATCCCCAAATGAGAACTGAGTTATACCTGAAATACATTGTGCGCATCAGGAATTTATAAATCAGTCCTCACTAAAGGAATACCAGTTAACAAACTGGCTAAATAATTAAGCCAGTTGAGGCATCAGGTTTCCTCGCCAGAAAAAAGCAGAAACCAACTGCTACAGTAACACATTGACTGTGACCCAGCCAGGACAGAGTCAGTCCCCTAAACTGAGGAGATTCTGAATCTCCTGTTTCTGTCTGTCAGCCAGGGCTCCCTGATTGGCCCAGATTAACAACCCCAGTCAGGGATCTCAGTTAACGAGGTTCACCTGGCCGACTTCTTTCCAATCACCACAAATTGGTTTTGAAGTTGAGAAGTAGCAGTCTTTGGTTGAGGTTACCATGGCATCGGGATATTTTGAAACGTGACTGATAGATAGCTTAGTGGAGAAGTTAGCATTTATTAATTAGTAGAAGAATCCGTAATGGAAATTATAGAAATATGACATGGTAATTACAGGTGTATCCTTGACAAGCTTTTGGAAAAAGTTATGAAAGAACCAACTGAGTTCAAAACAGTCTGAAGAAATTTGTGTGCTTGAAGGCTGGATATGGAAAATAAGGTGCTGATAGAATTAGTAAAAGAAGTTCAAGGGTACAAATATTTGCCAACAGAAAAGTAATGTCCTGCATAATGCATAACACAACACATGGACTGGACTGTTGGCAGACCCAACTCGCAACTGGACAAATTGGATATTGATTTTTAGATGGATGAGAAAATGATTTCTCCTCGGATTTAGCTAAAATCAAACATGTGAAGTAGAAAACATTGAACAGACTGCAGGAGCTGTGTGTCCTATCCCAGGACATCAATGATATAGAAGATGGTATAACTAATAACATTAGCAAATTTGCTGATGATACTAAGCTGGGTGGCAGGGTGAAATGTGAGGAGGATGTTAGGAGATTACAGGGTGATCTGGACAGGTTAGGTGAGTGGTCAGATGCATGGCAGGTGCAATTTAGTGTAGATAAATGTATGGTTATCCATGTTGGTGGCAAGAACAGGAAGGCAGATTAGTACCTAAATGGAATCAATTTAGGTAAAGAGGCAGTACAAAGAGATCTGGGTGTTCTTGTACACCAGTCAATGAAGGTAAGCATGCAGGTACAGCAGGTAGTGAAGAAGGCTAATAAGCATGCTGGCCTTCATAACAAGAAGGATTGAGTACAGAAACAAAGAGGTTCTTCTGCAGCTGTACAGGGCCCTGGTGAGACCACACCTGGAGTACTGTGTGCAGTTCTGGTCTCCAAATTTGAGGAAAGACATTCTGGCTATTGAGGGAGTGCAGCGTAGGTTCACGAGGTCAATTCCTGGAATGGCGGGACTACCTTACGCTGAAAGACTGGAGCGACTGAGCTTGAGTACCCTTGAGTTTAGTCAACTGAGAGGGGATCTGATTGAGACATATAAGATTATTAAAGGATTGGACACTCTGGAGGCAGGAAACATGTTTCCGCTGATGGGTGAGTGCCAACCAGAGGACACAGCTTAAAAATACAGGGTAGACCATTTAGGACGAAGATGAGGAGAAACTTCACCCAGAGAGTGGTGGCTGTGTGGAATGCTCTGCCCCAGAAGGCAGTGGAGGCCCAGTCTCTGGATTCATTTAAGAAAGAGTTGGATAGAGCTCTCAAGGATAGTGGAATCAAGGGTTATGGAGATAAGGCAGGAACAGGATACTGATTAAGGATGATCAGCCATGATCATATTGAATGGTGGTGCAGGCTCGAAGGGCAGAATGGCCTACTCCTGCACCTATTGTCTATTGGTCTATTGTCTATCTCACAAGACAAGACAGCTAACCTTGGGAATGCAGTAGAGAGTGTTTTCCCCTCTCTTCCACCTCACTGATGTACTGAGATAAAGTCTGTCCGCAACGAGCCTGAAATTGTGGACAAAGAATCCTTAGGCGTAATTAAGGAAGTTATCAAAACCCTGTAAAAATCCCATTTGCCCAATGAAATTAAAAGAAGCCCCCTTTTGAAAATTGGAATGTATTCACAGAGCAGTTCTATGATTGTAACAATGATAGCATCCCTTACATTCGAATGAAGGCAGTACCAAATCAAGCAGTAATCCGCAAGCATCACAGATTCAAAATTGGTTTGATCATAAGCGTTTAAAAACTAAAACTTTCTTTGAACTGCATGAATCTCTACTTAAACAATAAATATCTAAGTGCTATAAAAATGAGGATTTGTTTTGAATAAAATGTTTGACAAAACCTTCAGATCAATAAAAATTTAGCAGACATCCAATTTGAACAAGTTGGATTTGTTCTAGTTTCCAGGAGAAAACAAATTTTAAACATGACATATGAGAAAAAAACCCTAAAAGCAAAGTACATTATGACATGGCGTGACCTTGTGACTGTGATCCCATTCCTTCTCACAAAAGCAGGGACTTAATTCTTTCTGCTGATAGATTTTAAATCTGACCACACAACTATGTGACTTTGTTCAGAATTAGGTTTCGAATTTCTAAATTTATGACTGTGATTGGACATTGTTAACCCATTGGATTTCTAACCAGATCCACAGTGAGTTTTCATTTTTGCTTTTGTGTTTTTAAACAGATCTCAAAAGTCAACTGAGGCCATTGCAAGAGACCCAGGTAACTTGCTGATTTAAGAACTTATCTATGGGCAAAGTGTGTGAGGACAGAGAATCCTGAACTGACCATGATCACTTGGATTACCAAAATACTGTTTTCAACTACTAAGCTCAAACATAATTGTTTCTGAAATTTCAATAAAATAACTTGGTATTTAAAAAATGGGAAAGATTGTTTCAGAAGAAAGTAATTGACCACCATCAAATTTCAATAAAATAACTTGGTATTTAAAAAATGGGAAAGATTGTTTCAGAAGAAAGTAATTGACCACCAAATTTACGAGGTAAAAATCAACGAGGTAAAAACAATGACTGCAGATGCTGGAAACCAGATTCTGGATCAGTGGTGCTGGAAGAGCACAGCAATTCAGGCAGCATCCGAGGACAGGCAAAATCGACGTTTCGGGCAAAAGCCCTTCATCAGGAATCAGGAGGGCTTTTGCCCGAAACGTCGATTTTGCCTGTCCTCGGATGCTGCCTGAATTGCTGTGCTCTTCCAGCACCACTGATCCACCATCAAAATTTGTCAACTTAACGACTTTCCCCTACACAAAACAAATTCTCACATCTGTTGTTGTTATATTTGATTTTGGAATAATTTTAAAAGAAGGATATGTTGAGTATAACCTAGCAAACTAATTTGAGAAAATATGCTGTAAGACAAAGCAAACAAGCAGAATTCGGTAATATTTTGAACCACACAGTTATGTTTCATTTCCATTTCAAAGACAGTACAATAATACCTTTTTAAACTGGATAATAAGGCTTCTCCAGAGTTGCTGAATCAGATAGATTATTAGCTAATGGGATCCCCCATTACAATAAACAATAGTGATGGGAAAATGTGACACATCAGCAATAGGAATCGGAATAACTCATTTTAGGTGCAGTTAAATGAAGTATACCAACTGAAAGGAAAATGTAGATGAAATTAACTATTGCCAGCTTTATTTTGGAGATGTATGTGCTCTTCCACATGAAGCTTTTTTTTAAAAAGGGAACTGAACTGGATGATAGAGCCACCATAAAGAACATTTCGAACGAGTAGGGAGGATACACTTGTCCATCAAAATCCACTCCCCTACAACTTTTAATCTTTCAAAAAGATCATCTGCAGATATTAACTTAAAATGTACTGAATTAGCTGAAATTAAGTTAAATATAATTCAATTAAATGAAATGCAAAGAAAAACCATTTAAACCTGGTCATGATTAGTAAGATGATTGGTTTTAATATGTTTCTATCCTCTGTTGAATGAATGTGAATGTTTTAGATTGAGTGCTGCGCATCAATCATAATGGACTAACTGTCACAGTAACTTCAGAAAAGACAATAGTGAATCAGGTGATAATGTGGACCATTTATTCGCTAAATGTTAGATTGTTATAAGATTATTCTGTGTAAATATCATATGGGTGATTAAATGGCATAAAAATGGTGAACAGCAAAAACAAGCTAAAACTGATGAGAAAGTCCACTAAAAGCAAGGGATAGGCTTTTTTCTATAGAGATGCTAGCTACTTTTAATGAGTTAAGACAGTGGTGAATGACACATTTGTGATGTGAAAGTGGGAATAAAAGCCTTTGCGTGTGAAAATCAAGAATGCATGGCATGATATTGGGATATTGATGCAAGCAGGCAGAAGGGATTTGTTACAATTTGAAGTACTTAATATGAGGGAAGGCACAGTGAAAATGCACTGAAGAATGGGTCTCAGATTTGACTTGACAAACGATCGTTCAAACATGGAACAGAAATAGGACCAAGCATCCGAACTCAGTTTAGCCAGTGTAATACTGAAGTTGTTTCATTTAGCACAAACTTTAGCCTGTATATCTGAGCCTTTCTGTGGTCTTTGTGAGCAGAATAACCACAACACCATAATCAACTTACCGCGTGTTCCGAATCTGAAACTGAAGATGACTGATATCTGAAGTTAATTATTCACCAAGGTGTCAAGTAACCATTGACAAAAAGATTTAACTCCTTCAAGGCCAAGAATAAAAATGGCTGCTTCTCAGTAATGTTCATATATTTACTATAAGTCTAATTTAGCACATACTGATATTGGAAACATGAAACTGGACTTTGCCTAGAATTTGGATAGGTTGCCACTCCCTGCCAAATGATCAAACAAAGAACAGTATTGCACAGAAACAGGCCCTTCAGCCCACCAAGACTCCACCCAACATGATGCCTTTCTAAGTTAAAACCGTTTTGCCTCTACACTGTCTGTATCCCTCTGTTCCCTGCCTATTCATATATTGGTCAACTTTGCTGTTGTATCTGCCTGTACCACCTCCTCTGGCAATGTATTCAATGCACTTACCATGCACTTCTATGTAAAATACCTGCCTCTCACATCTCTTTGCAACTTAACCTCTCTTATCTTTAACCTATGTCCCCTAGTGATTGACATTTCTACCTGGAAAGTATTACATTTTTTTACATTACATTAGTGTGGAAACAGGCCCTTCGGCCCAACAAGTCCACACCGACCCGCCGAAGCGCAACCTACCCATACCCCTACATTTTACCCCTTACCTAACACTACGGGCAATTTAGCATGGCCAATTTACCTGACCTGCACATCTTTGGATCCGTGGGAGGAAACCGGAGTACCTGGAGGAAACCCACGCAGACACAGGGAGACCTGCAAACTCCACACAGAGAGTCGCCTGAGGCGGGAAGTGAACCCGGGTCTCAGGCGCTGTGAGGCAGCAGTGCTAACCACTGTGCCACCGTGCCGCCCCAAGGTACTGAACAGAGATTGTGAACAGATGCTGTGAGTCAGCTTGACAGTGGCAAGAAGAGCACTGGAATCAGTACGCAGATTGAGGTTTGGTTCAAGGGATTATGAACTTAGTCTTCTCAAAGTTTGGATGAAACTGCAGCTCATCTAAAATTTGGTGTCAGTCAGTAGGTAACAATTTCAACCACAACATCTTTGCATCAACTACTCTGTCTTGCTATATTTTCAGAAAGTATCTATATAATTTCTTAAAAGTTCAGTGTTTCTGTTCTTTAAAGGAGAAATGCAAAATCAAGTATTGGAAGTGGGGATATGTTGGTTTACAAAGCAAGAGAGTATGGCAGCATTACCATCAATCATTTCAATAATCGTAGAACCCCTACAGGTGCTTTTCCAGCACCACACTCTTGACTCTAATCTCCAGCATCTGCAGTATTCATTTTTCTCTTTCCTATTTATGTACTTGTCCAAAACTCTTTAAAATATTGTAACTGTACTTGCCTCTACCACTTCCTCTGGCAATTCATTACATAAACTACATCTGTCTTAAATAGGAGACCATTAATTTTTAAACAATGCCCCTCAATACTTTACTTCCCTAAGACAGGAAACATCCTCTTGGTACATACCTTATCAAGTCCCCGTCCGAATCTTATATCCTGCAATAAGGTGACCTCCTATTCCTCTAAATTCCAAACAGAATAGGTCCAAGTCTATGAATTGACGTCTTTCTCTTCCTCTAAGTCTAGTGTTCTGTTCAGCTTACTACTTGATCATTCCTTTGGTGTAGACTTTTTCCTGTTCATGCTCTATTGGAATTGCTTTTCCTACTCACCTTGTGTACTATTTGTCATTTTTATCAGTAAATCTCACACTTATGGATTATTCTGTCATTATCAGCAATCCCTGGCAGATGAGGATGACTCTCTTCCACTCTCAGTATGAATCTGTAGACGGCTGTATAGACCGATATGGCTACCCAAGCTCTGTTACACTTGGGGCAAGTGGTGGTTACGGGAATGGATGGGTGGTGCTTTGATGTGGCAGCATGCTTCTTTCGCTGTTTTCACCTGGCTTCCATTTTTTTCCCTGATGGTAAATCTTGAAGTGCTTGGCGCCTTCACTGATGCTTCTCCTCCACCTTCGGTGGTCTTGGGCTAGTGATTCCCAGGTGTCTGTGGGAATGCTGCACTTCGCCACTGAGGCATTGAGGTTATCTCTGAAGGCACTTCCCCCGTCCACCTAGGGTTTGCCTACCATTTTGAAGCTGGGAACTGGCATCAGCAAATCTCAAACTCCTGGATTATTCTGCAGTAATAATTGAACATATCTCATCTATACATTTAATATTTTGTGGCACTGAGCTTAGCCCTAGCTACTTCTTTATTGACTGCAAAGCTTGAGCATTTCAATCATTTCCTTACCTTCTTTAAAGAATTAAAAATATTTCACTCATCCAGCATCAACAAACATCAAATATTGAACCAATGCAAATATATCTAGTGAGCCAGAAAATCTGCAGTTTTTTTCAGTAACCTCCCAAAGACAAAGCTCAAGTTGCGACTCAAACTTCAAAAAGTCATTTCACCTGTGTAATATTCCAAACTTCAGATTTCCAATGTCTAGTACTTTGCTTTAGGGCTAGCAAAAATCAGTATGTTGTTTTTACTAGTATCCATGAATGCAAGCCATTGTTCTCCTATGCTTACAAAAAAAAGCATAACCTCATTTTATTATCTGTATTGCAATAGAATATTCATTGATCTCTTTCACTTGATGTTTCTTACGAAGTGTAAAAAAGGAAGTTATTTTGTCCTTTAATTTGGACACTACAAGTTTAGAAACTATACCTGGAATTTACAAATATATATCACCTGCAAACCTCTTGTCACTTAAACCAATCCAGTCCAATACATTATGATTTACATAATCTAATGACAAGACAGACGACCAGCTAATAAGATATGAAAACTCGAGAACAAATGGATACAGAAAATATTGTCATTATTTGCATGCTGTGTTTTAGTTTCTAAAACTCAAAAATTATATATCTTATACTTAGCATTACTTTATTAAAGTCATGTACTACTTTAAAGTATAATATACTTCATTCCACTGCACATAAAACATAGAACAGTACAGCACATGAACAGGCCCTTCAGCTACCATGTCTGTGCTGACTACGATGCCATTCTAAACTAATCCTATCTGCTTGCCAATGATACATATCACTCTATTCCCTGCCTGTTCATGGGTCTGTCTAAATACCTTTTTAAATGTTGCTATCGTTTAGTCATACACATATAATGCATAAACTTAATACAATAATTTGTAAAGTGAAATTTACCTCATGCAAACACTGAATATAAAAAGTATGTGCAATTACTTGGCATTTCCAGCATGAAAATCATCTAAGATTGTTTAACAAAAGAGAAGAACTGAAAATAGGGATTAGTAGAAGGCTAAATAAATGCATGAAGAAAGAGGCAAGTGCTTGGAAAAACTGAAGAGCTGCAACATGGCAGAGTGGTTTAAACAGAAATTTGCCAAGTTAAGTGTAAGATAATTCAATATTTCATCAAAGATATAAAAAGGTGTATTAATATGGAAATGAATAAACAGCTATGGTGAAGGCATGACCTGCTACACAAGCAAAGAAGACTGCAATCATAAGGACCAAAAACTTAATGCAGGGATTTGTAACAGAAAATGGATAAGCATTAGAGGCTGTTAAGAATAATGGTGAGAGGGAAGTTACAGAGCATACTCAAAGAAAGATGGCAGAATTTTGACCGAAATGGAGTTCAAGAATTTGGAAAAAAGATTGCACTTTAAAAGTTGAGCATGGTGATGAGGAAGACAAAGATAAAAACTGAGTTGTGCATTAGGTAGAGCAGAGACACGATGTCATAGAAGGAAGGTTTTAAATTCAGCTTGCAGGCTGAATCAGAGATTGCACATCACTGCATTCACTCCAAGTGAGAAACCAGAAAGCAGAAAGAGAAGACTGAGCCTGGAATGTGGAAATTTTAACAGTAGCTTAACTTGATGATTTTGGCATGTTGAGAATGAGTTTATGGAAAAAATGTACTTACAGTCTTATTCTGGTAGTGACTGTGGAACATAGTTGTGAGGTAATTGTATTATGGTTGATACTTGTTCCTTCCAAGTCATTAACTTCCGGAGTTTTCAATATTCCCAGGTCAGCACTGTCTTTGTGCTCAGCCAAACTAGAGCTTCCCATGTTTTGCTGATTACCTATTTGGCTAACTGAAGCAATTGCATTGTTTTGATCTGCAGAGTTTAAAGTAACCAATCCTTCCCCTAGTTCATTGGTATTTGCTCTTTGTAAAGAAAATATGAAATCCTCATTACTTGCAGAACCTTCAACAGCTCTATTATCTGCAATAACAAAGTTAGTATCAGAGTTTTCTGGAGCAATAGGTTTTTCAACTTTTTGACCATATTGTGAAGGAATGCTGCTTGTTGATATGACATTTTCAGAACCACAGAATCCACTGTCTGTATTTGGGGCCTTCTCCAAAGAAACTTTTACTGGAGACTTGACTTTGTTATCTGAAGCTGGATTGCAAGGCACCTGTTTTGAGTTCTTTTTCCTTGATGTAGCTAGCTTAGTTATGTCTTGTGCAGATTCTCCACTTGTTGGAAAAGATTTTGGTGGTGGTTGATGAGAAACCAAAGAAGGAGTACTTTGCTTTGGTGAAGAGGAGGCGTTAGCGGAAGCATCAGAGGACTGTTTGTTGGGATTATTGGAATCTATTCCTTTCGCTTCCTCTTCAAATGTACTGGTATCTGCACTTCCAGTACCTTTATCAGACTGCTGATCAGATTTCAGAGATCTTCTTTTCTTTCCCTTTCTTTTACCTCGTTTGGTTTCTGTAGGAGATTTTTTATCCATTTCAATAGACTCTGAAAACAAAG
The DNA here is from genome assembly GCF_004010195.1 of Chiloscyllium plagiosum. NCBI lineage: Eukaryota > Metazoa > Chordata > Chondrichthyes > Orectolobiformes > Hemiscylliidae > Chiloscyllium > Chiloscyllium plagiosum. The sequence goes on along the minus strand of NC_057712.1, from coordinate 109,615,061 downwards.
CAGTTGACTTTTCAGTTGTGTTGTTCAAATTTATTGTGCCATTAAGAGAGCCGTAAACTGTTTTATCAATATTTGTTTCTGGTTCCACCACACCGTTCTGATTTTCTCTAAACAGGTTACCTGTTGCTAATTGTTCATTGTCATGTAAGGTTTCTGCACCTTCACCAATGTGAGGAACAATCCCTGCTTGGCTTTTTTTAGTATCTAGTGTAACTGTGTCATTCTTGGATGAATTCTGTTGCTTTTTCAAAGTAGAATCACACAATACTTTTTGAGGAATATTGTAATTTGCAGTTTCATGTTTAAATCCTTGAGGCACAGAATGGTTCAACTGAACAGTTTCTGCATTTTTCAAAGTTTTTTCTAAAACGTTCAGTTTCACATTAATATTGTTAATGGGTAATGAAACAGATGCTTCTGACAAGGTTATATTTGAATTTCCTTGAATTTTGGGAGGATGCACATCAATTTCAATAATTTCAGCTACCTGTTCAACCCTCAGAGTCTCAGAAATTGGTAAAACACATTCCTTTATAGCTGGAATATCTGTACAGTTAGCAATGGTTTCACAATCACATACACCTTCAGCGAGCCTGTCACTATTTACAAATTGAGTGTCTTTTAGTTGTCTTGTGACCTGGGATATGTTTTCAGAGTGTGTATCAAGTTCACCAATCCCACATTCCTTAACACTTCTGTCATCTGAGAGCAAACTTGCATCTGCACAGATTTCAGATAATGAAGTATCCTCCTTATTTACCAACGTGCTTCCACATACATTTGACACATTGCCTTCAATTTCGTTTTCTGGCTTACTACTGACATAATTTGGAGCTAATTGCTCTCCAGCACACTCAGGTCCAGCTTGTTTTTCACTGTTGATTTTCTGCAGGTTGACATCAACTATTATGGTATTTTTATTTGCTGTCCCAATTTTGGGGGGTAAACTCAGAGATGACTTCTCTGGACTACCACCTGCTGGTAACAGGTCCTTTACTTCTGGGGAGTCAAATAATATCTCTGCTGGATCTTGGACTGCTTCTTTAGCCTCTGTCACTCCTTCACTCCCGTGGTCTTGCCAAATTGATGATGTTGCTGAATCAGGAGATTCCCCTGCAGTTGTGGTCTCCTCTGTATGATTTAAGTTGCTTCTTGTGGGAGGAGCTTCCTCCAGGGAATTGCTTTGGCTTAAAGATGCTGGCGATGCATTTTTTGAATTCTTTCTTCTAGTGGAGCCAAACAATCCTTCCAGATAGTCCAGCACCTGATTCTTTTTGCCCTCTTCTGCCTTTTGGAGGCCTGGAAAACGAAACTAAAACAAATAAAAGAGAATTTTAGAGAATGGACAGATGCAGAAAAACAAGTTTTGTATACAGTATAAATTTTAGAAGAACATTTAAATAAAATCTAGGCCAGCATTTTAGGAAACAAGGTTTATCCAAAAATAATTACTTTGACAGTTAGGATAGGCCAAACAGTGGAAATTAGTTATTTTAATCGAATTATAAGTTGCCTAAAATACCTGAACTGGATTAGTTTCTGAATGAATGCCTTCTGTACATAAACGTTCTCAATACTTTCTTAATTTTTCCATAAAACTGGCACAAACCTAAAAATAAAACTCAACTATTTCCTTTCCAACAGCACAATGTTCAGAAACTTGCCAGAAAATTAAAACAAAAAGAACGGCTGCGGAGTGGTGCCCAAGAGGGGAAAGCTTGACGCGAGCTCCAGGTAAACGCTGGTGTGCCTGAGCCGCGAGCTCCAGGTGTGCACTGTTGGGTTCTCGGATCCACGATCTGTAGGTGAGCGCTACTGGTGTTCTGGATCCGCTAGCTCCAGGTGACCACTGCTCACTGAGCCGCGAGCTCCAGGGGAGCGCTCCTGCTGCTGTCCCTGAGCCGCGAGCTCCAGCGGAGCGCTCCTGCTGCTGTCCCTGAGCCGCGAGCTCCAGGGGAGCGCTGTGCTGCTGCTCTCTTTGGGTTGGAGTTTCAGGTAAGCGCTGCTGCTCGCTTGGACTGGAGTTCTGAGTGTGCGATGATACTCTCCTTGTATCGCAGCTCCGTTCAGTAGTCCGGGATCTGACGAAAGGTGACCTGATAATACGGTCCGAGCCAACCAGGTAACGTGTTAGGCATTAAGCGGGAAGCAAAAAGAGAACAGAGAGAAACCCTCACAAAGGAAACAAAGCAGAATTGTGACTTCAGTCGGAGGCGGTGGCCAGATTAAAGTAGAACTTTAAAAAAGTGTTGGCAGTTTATTTCAGAGAAAGATGGTAGTCTCCAAAACTAAACAAGATGAACGCAAAAAAAATCTGCAAATAATCAGCAGAATGGGCAGCATCTGTGGTGAAAGAAACAAGTAGATTTCAGGTCGATGACACGTCAGTGGGTTTTCAGAACTGTCACAGAGTCAGAGTCAGAGATGTACAGACAGGAAACAGACCCTTCGGTCAACCCGTCCATGCCGATCAGAAATCCCAACCCGATCTAGTCCCACCTGCCAGCATCCGCCCCCCCACAGATTTCTAGAACTGAAAAATGTGTTGCTGGAAAAGCGCAGCAAGTCAGGCAGCATCCAAGGAGCAGGAGAATCGACGTTTCCGGCATAAGCTCTTCTTCAGGAATGAGGATGATGTGCCAAGTAGGCTAAGATAAAAGGTAGGGAGGAGGGACTTGGGGGAGGGGCGTTGGGAATGCAGGTGGTTCTGAGTCTGAGGGTTGGGACTGAGATAAGGTGGGGGGAGGGGAAATGAGGAAGCTGGAGAAATCTGCATTCATCCCTTGTGGTTGGAGGGTTCCTAGACGGAAGATGAGGCGCTCTTGCTCCAGGCGTCGTGTTGCCATGGTCTGGCGATGGAGGAGGCCAAGGACCTGCATGTCCTTGGCAGAGTGGGTGGGGGAGTTAGTGTTCAGCCACGGGGCGGTTGGGTTGGTTGGTGTGGGTGTCCCAGAGGTGTTCTCTGAAACGTTCCGCAAGTAGGCGGCCTGTCTCCCCAATGTAGAGGAGGCCACATCGGGTGCAGCAGATGCAGTAAATGATGTTTGTGGAGGTGCAGATGAATTTGTGATGGATTTCTAGAACTGTCCTACTTCTTTTGAGCTACAGTTGAATATATCTCAGCAATGGGACTGAGTGGTGACAAAACAAAATTGAATGAATGACACTGTAAGTGCTTCAAGTGGAGACAAATCAGAATTCAAAAAGAGGCATTATTGAAATAGATATGAAATAAGAGGAATTGGAACCATGAAAAACACTTGGGATCCTGGCTTATAATAAAGGAAATTATTCCCTAATGGCAGTGAGTCAACCAAATTCGATGTTGGAATATATTTTCTTAAATTGCAATAAATTGTTTTAGAAGGGACAGAGGTAGGAGGTGGAAAGTTATAGGCAGGTTAGCCTGACCTCAGCCATTAGTAAGATTTTAGAGTCCATTATTTAGGATGGCATTGCAGAGTGCTTGAAAATGCAGGGTAAAATTGGGCCAGAGTCATCACATCTTCATCAAGGGAGGGTCATATCTGACAAATCTTAGAATTCTGTGAGAGGGTAACAACCATGTTAGACAAAGGAGAGCCAGTGGATGTGAACTATTGAGATTGCCACAACGCTTTTGACAAGTTACTGCACAGAAGGCTGCTAAATAAGATGAGCCCATGGTGTTAGGGCCAAGGAACTGGCATAGCTAGAGAATTGACTGGCATAAGGCAAAGAGTAGGGATAAAGGCGTCTTTTTCAGGATAGCAGCCTGTGAATAGTGGAGTTCTGCAGAGTCAGTGTTGGGACCACAACTAATCACATTGTACATTAATAACAGAACTGAGGGTATTGTTGCTAGTTTACAGATGACACAAAGATAGGTGAGGGGCAGGTATTGTTCAGTAAGTGATGAGGCTGTTGAAGGACTTTTATAAGCAAATGAAGTGGGAATAGAAGTGGAAGATGGAATACAATGTTGGAAAGTGAGTAATGCACTTTTATAGGCAGAATAGAGGTTTAGACCATGTTCTAAACTGGGGAAAGCTTCAGAAATCTGAAGTCTTAATTCATGATTCTCTTAAGGTTGGGAATAGGTGGATGTCCTCAGGCACCAATTGCTCAAAGTAAACACACAGGTGCAACAAGTGGTAAAGAAAGCAAACTGTATGTCAGCTTTCATAGCAACAGCATTAAAGTACAGAAGCAAGGATATCCTGCTGCAATTATATATGGCATTAGTGAAGCCACACCTGGAATACTTTGTGCAGTTTTGATCTTCTGAGTCACAGCAAAGGTTTACCAAATTGGTCCTAGAATGGCAGGACTGTCATATGAGGAGATATTAAGTTGGTTAGGATAATATTCACTGGGATTTAGAAGAATGAGAGGGAATCTCGGAAACTATAAAATTCTAACTGCCGTAGATAGGTTAGATGGAGGAAGGATGTTCCTGATGGTGGGGGAGTCCAAAACCAGGAGTCATAGTTTAAGGATAAAGGGTAAATCTTTAGGACAGAGATTAGGAGAAATGTCTTCACTCAGAGAGTGGTGAGCCTGTGGAATTTACAGAAAGTGGGTGAAGCCAAAAATTATGTGTTTACACCAAGGAGATAGAGATAGCTCTTGTGGCTAGAGGGTTCAAGGGATAGGGAGTTTAGAGTGTTATCTTGATGATCAGCCATGATCATAATAAATGCAGAAATAGGCTCAAATGTCAAATGGCCTACCCCAGCTCCGATCTTCTATGCTTCTGACATAAATTTTCAAATCCTCTTGCAGATTCGTGGGGCATTGGGACTGGGTCTGGGGGAGGTGGGATCTGTACAAACTGGACAAGCTACGTCTGGGAAGGACCACGACTGATATCCTTAGAGGGTTCTTGGCAGAGTGGCTCGGGAAGGTTTAAACTAGTATGGCAAGGGGATGTGAATCAGAGGAGCAGGGCAGTAAATGCAGAAATTGAGCGAGAGATAGAAATCAAGCAAACCTGCAGTTCAACTTGTCCATGCTGACCAGACATCCGAAATGAATCTACTCCCGTTTGCCAGGATGCTGCCTGAACTGCTGTGCTCTTCCAGCACCACTAATCCAGAATCTGGTTTCCAGCATCTGCAGTCATTGTTTTTACCCCATATCTCGCTAAACCTTTCCTATTCATGTACCCATCCAGATGCCTTTTGAATGTTGTAATTGTACCAGCCTCCACCACTTCCTCTGGCAGCTCACTCCACCCTCTGAAAATGTTGCCCCTTAATTCCCTTTTAAATCTTTCCCCTCTCATCTTAAACCTATGTCCTCTAGTTTTGGACTCCCCTATCCTGGGGAAAAGACCTTGTCTATTCACCCTATCAGTGCCCCTCATGATTGTATAAACTTCTGTAAGGTCACCCCTCAGACTCACTTTTTTCACGAGCTGATGAAGATGACTGATGAAGGAAAAGCGGTTGATGTTGTCTACATAGACTTCAGTAAAGCCTTTAACAAGGTCCCTTTAACATGGCAGATTGATACAAAAGATAAAGTCACATGGTACCGGGGTGAGCTGGCAAGATGGATGCAGAAAATCTTTAGTCATATGAGATTGAGGGTAGAGGTGGAAGGATGCTTTTCAGAATGGAGGGTTGTGACTAGTGTTGTTCTACAGGGATCAGTGTTGGGACCTCTGTTGTTCGTGGCCATATAAATTATTTGGAGGAAAACGTGATTGGTCTAATTAGTAAGTTTATGGGTGATACAAAGACTGGTGGAGTTGCAGCTAGTGAGGAGGATTATCAGAGGATATAGCAGGATATAGATCAGTTGGTGGCATGGGCAGAAAAATGACAGATGGAGTTGAATACAGACAAATGTGAGGTGATACATTTTGGAAGTCAAGGAAAGATGGAAATTGTAAAGTGAATGGCAGAACTGTTAGGAGTATTGATATGCAGAGGAATCTGGACGTGCAGGTCCACAGATCACTGAAGGTGGCAGCACAAGTAGATAAGATAGTAAAAAAGGCCTATGGCATGCTTGCCTTCATTGGAAAGGGCATTGAGTATAAGAATAGGCAAGCTATGCCGCAGTCTTATAGAACTTCAGTTAGGCCACACTTGGAATATTGCATACAGTTCTGACCACCATGCTATCAGAAGGATGTGGGTGCTTTGGAGAGGGTACATTAAAGGTTTACCAGGATGATGCCTGGTATGGAGGACTTTAGCTGTGAATAAAGATTGCATACATTGGGTTTGTTTTCACTGGAATACAGGAGGCTGAGGGGTGGGGGTGGGGGCCGGTTGGATTTTCAAAGAGATGTGCATGGCAAAATTTTTCACTAAAGAGTAGTGAATGCCTGGAATGCACGGCCAGAGGTGGTGATGCAGTAGTCACAATAGCAGCATTCAAGAAGAAATTGGATGAACACATGAATAGGAAGGGAAGGAGATACGAACCCTGTAAGTGAAGACAGTGTTAGTATGGAAGGGCAAAATATGTCAACGCAGGCTTGGTGGGCCGAAGGGCCTCTTCCTATGCTATATTGTTCTTTGTTCTCTCTGGCCAGAGAAGGAGTGCAGAGGACTGGACAGCAGCTGATGTGGTGCCATAATTCAAGAAGGATGGTAAGAATAAACCAAGGAACTACAAGCCAGTGAATCTGCTACCTGTGGTAGGGTAACTATTGGAAAACATTCTGAGAAGCAGAATTACTTTCCAATTAGAGAAGCAAGGATAATGCAAGGATTTGTAAGGTGGAGATCATGTCTAACAAATATAAATTTTTCAAGGAGACTAGGGATGTAGATGAAAATAGTGTGATTAATATGGAATTCAGTAAGGTTTTTGACAAGATCCTGTCTGACAGACTGGTGAAGTAGCAAAGTGCCATGGGATCCAAGGGAATTTAGCAAACTGGATCTAAAATTGGTTTCATGTCAGGAAGGAGAGGTTAATGGTTGAACTGTGTTTTTGTGTCTGGAAGCCTGTGTTCAATGTCGCACCAGAGGGTTTGATGCTGAGTCCCTTTCTGTTTATTGTGTACATTAATGATCTAGACTTGAAAGTAGGAGGTAAGATGAGCAGGTTTGCAGATGACAAGAAGTTAGGTGGTGTGACAAATAACAAGAAGGAAAGCCTGAGCCTATGGAACAATATAAATGGAAACGGAATTTAGTCCTGAAAAATGTGAGATGATGCATCTTAGGAGGACTAACAAGGCGTGGGATGTACGTTGAATAGTCGAACCCCAGGAAGTACTTGGTGTGCATTTCCACAAATCCTTTATGATAGCAGAACAGGTTGATAAGATGGTTAAAGGTGGCATATGGGATACTTAGCTTTATTAATCAAGGCTGGAATACAAGAGCGAGGGAGGTTATGATGGAGATGTCCATAACATTAGGTAGGCCACAGCTAGAGTACTGTGCATGGGTGTAATCTCCACAGTAAAGGAAGAACGCAATTGCATGAGGGAGGGTGCAAAGGAGATTCACCGAGATATTGCCTGGGCTGAAGGCTTTCAACTATGAAAGCAAGACTAGTTTGACTGAGGTTGTTTTCCTTAGGGCAGGGAAAGCTGATGGGGGACCTGATTGACGTGCACAAACTATGAGAGGTATAGACAGGTTAGCTAGGGAGAAACCTTTCCCCTTAGTAGAGGGTTCAATAACAAGGACAGTTATAAGATAAGGAGCAAAAAGTTTAGAGGGGATTTAGGGGAAAAAAATTTCGTGAGGGCTTTGTGTTGTAACTCAGTTCCTAAAAGGGTGAAGGCATGAACCCTCAAGATATTTAAGAACCGCTTAGATGAACACCTGAAATGCTATATCATACAAGGCTCTGGGGCAAGTGCTAAGAAATGGGATTAGAATACATAGATGTTTGATGATGGGTGCAAACATGATGGGCCAACTCTATGACTCTATTTTAAATTCAATTAATAAAGTCTGGAATCGAAAACATGAGTTAGTAATGGGGACGATAGAAGACCCTGACAAATAGGTACAGGAATAGGTAATTCGGCTTCTTAAGCCTGATCCACCATTCAGTAGGATCATGACTGATCCAACATTCCTCACATCCACTTTCCTACTCTTTCCCATAACCCTTCATTCCTGAACTAATCAAGAATCTATCTATCTCAGTCTTAAATATACACCAGGACATTGCCCCCATAGCTCTTTGTGCAAGGAGTTCCAAGACATACAAACCTCAGAGAAAAAATCTTTCTCATCTCAGAGCTGTCATTGTTTGTCATAAAAACACTTCTAGCTCAGTAATGTAATTTAGGGAAGAAAATCTGCCAACCTTATGTGATTTGGCTTACTTGTGACTCCAGACTCATAACAATGTGGTTGACTCTTTAACTGCCCTCTGAAATAGCCTAGCATGCCACACAGTTGATGGGCAATTAGGAATGGGCAATAAATGCTGGCAATGCATGATCATGATCCCAACAAAGAATGAAAGAAAACATCTAGCATTTACAACACTAACAGGGGACTCTGGACATATCATTCCTGCAATGTTCCACAACTGCAGCATTCCTCATAGCTTGCCTGAATCTACTGCAATCCAATCGATGGATTGTTTTGGTTAAATAACAATTCTATTGTCATAGTAACATACAATAGAAGACAAACTACATGAATTTTGGTTTACTTTCACCAAGAAATTCCTATATTCTGTTTCCAAGATTAATTAATAGAGTTTGTTAACAATGGTGGGGAAATTGCAAGTTAAAAAAAAAAGTTAACAGCTGACTGACAAAATCAAAAAGCCATTTGGGCTGAGACTCCATTCAGAAACTGTTTTAATGGGAGATCCTGCACCCCACCCCCCTTTTTCTTGTGAAAAAGGCAAATTAACATTATTTGGTGAAACCTTTCAGATGAATTTTTCATTTTTACATTTTAACTCACTGACAACTTTGGTTTTAATTCAGATTTGCAGTACTTATAGATAATATTCTTATCACTTTTGCAAACACAAATACCCCAGTCTATTTTCAGTCTTGTTTCCACTCATAAGCTCAGAATAACAAAGGCCCAACGGTTCAGAATTAGGACAGCATTCTGGAAGAACTACACATCCATGATATTTTAAGAGCATATTGCATAATCAATTATAACAAAGATAACTATTCAGTTGCAAACCAGAAAAATAGCCTGTTTGACTTTTGTTAAACTCTATTCCCAAATCTTGTGGCGTACGAGCAAGAAAGTGCATTTACTTAAATCCTTCTGTTTCCATTAGTAGGTTGTTCCTGGAATAGATCGCTTGCCTACAGCCAGACAGCATAACTTGAATGGCCCCACTCTTTATGGCTGATCAGAAGACTCACACACTTAACACCTGCCATAGATGTATGGAAGATTTACAGGTTGATAATCAACCTGTATGGGACATAACAAATGCGCCTTGAACTGTCATCAGATCCAGGGTTAGGATTTTCTGCCGTAAAACAAACCCCTTTTTCTAAGGTTTCTAGTCCTGAAAGGACTCAAATTAGTCCACCATTATAGAAGCAATTTTCAGTGTGTTTACATTTTTAAGTTGGATTTCAATGCAATACATACATCTGCCTCTTAACAATAAAGATCAGGTTTGAGATCTCTAGATGCCCACAAATGTTTTCTTGAAGTCACTTAAATGAAAGCCTTTCTTAACCTAATCTTCCTTTACCTCTTACATTTATATCTGATTAGACTCTAACTGTGAAATTCCTTCCTGAACAACATATTGGATATAACCTACAGCACATGGACTGTAACAATTCAAGAAGGCAACTCAGCACCATCTCTCAAGAGTAGCGAAGGATGGGTAATAAATGCCCAACCAGCAATTCCCACGAGCAAACAAAAAAAGACACCATTCTGTGTTCCTCTCTTTCATAGAAATGTAGAATCATAGAAAATTGAAGCAGGTGTAGCGTTTGAAACTACTGTGCTATTCAATATTATCCAACTCAGTACCCTACTCCCACTTTCTTTCATACCCTTTGTTCCCTTTAGCTTAAAGAACTTTTTGGAAACACTCAATGTTTTGGCCTCAACCATTTTCTGTGGCAAAGAATTCCACAGGCTCACTGCTCTATAGGTGGAAAAAATTCTCCTCATCTCAGTTCTGAATGAGCTATTCCACTCCCTTGGGCTGAGTCCCATGATTCTAGATTCCCCATTCATAGGGAACATTTTTCCTGTATTTACCCTGTCTAGTCCTGTTAGAATTTTATCAGTTTTATGAGAAGCCCCTTCATTCATCTAAATTCCAGTGAATATCGCCCTAATTGCTACATCGCTCTTCACGTCAGTTGTGCCAACCCAGGAAATTTTTCTTGCACTCCCTCCTAAGCTATAACATCCTACTTCTGATAAGGAGACTATTTGATGAAGCAAATAAAGATGGACCTCTTACTATCCTGAGGAACTTCATAGAAAAAACCTGGGATTGAAATGATTGACCTGGTTAGTGACCTACTCTTGGGAAATAAGGCAGGGCAGGTGACTGAGGTGTCAGTAGGGGAGTACTTTGGGGCCAGCGATCATAATTCTATTAGTTTTAAAATAGTGATGGAAAAAGATAGACCAGATCTAAAAATTGAAGTTCTAAATTGGAGAAAGGCCAATTTTGATGGTATTGGGCAAGAACTTTCAAAAGCTGATTGGGGTCAGATGTTCAT